>NW_027640033.1:5000-56805 GCF_949606895.1 Notothenia rossii | reverse complement strand
TAGAGAAGACATGACTATGTGAGTCTCCTGACACACCGGGGACACATGGTAATGTAGAGAAGACATCACTTTGTGAGTCTCCTGACACACCGGGGACACATGGTAATGTACAGAAGACATCACTATGTGAGTCTCCTGACACACCGGAGACACATATTTATCTATAAAAGGCATCAAAAAGTGCATTTGCATGATAGGTCACCTTAATAAATGACGTCTTCACACAACACTGAGGTTAGAGTTGATTACTGTAACTACAGCAGGATTATGTGTGTGTGTGTATGTGTGTGTGTGTGTGTGTGTGTGTGTGTGTGTGTGTGTGTGTGTGTGTGTGTGTGTGTGTGTGTGTGTGTGTGTGTGTGTGTGTGTGTGTTGTGTGTGTGTGTGTGTTGTGTGTGTGTGTGTGTGTGTGTGTGTGTGTGTGTGTGTGTGTGTGTGTGGGGCGTGCGTGCGTGCGTGCGGCGTGCGTGCGTGCGTGTGCATAATGTGCAAGTCCATCTAATCATGTGATACTGATGCTAGGAGAGGTTTCCTGGCATGAAGCACAAAACACAACCACAGAGACATAATCTCACACACACGCTCACGCACACACATGCACACACATATATATGATATATTAAGGCAATTTGTGATCTACCTTGCTTTACCTGCTATTTTCAGTGCCAAATGTGAGTCCAGTTTAGCCCAGTGTAAGTGTCCACGTCTGTCTGAAGCAGATCATATTCTGTTCACTAAATGGCCCATTCAGTTCTCCTCTCCTCCACTTCTTTCCTCTCTGATCTCTTCTCCTCTCTCTTCTCTCCTAGCCGTCCCATGACTCCCATCCTCTCCCTCTCTTCTTCCTCTCCTCCCAGCCCTCCCCAGACGTCCGCCTGTTTTTTATCTCCACATGGCGCCATCCTCCTGGACAACAAACCCAGTGATTGATTCCTGCTTGATAGGCTCTCATTTCTAGATTTCATTTATTATCAGTATGTTTCTGAGTGTACAGAAGATGTGAATGTGTGTGTGCGTGTGTGTGCACTGACTCTCACTCTCGCACACACTCTCTCACCCATCACCTTTTGTTCTTCCCCTCCCTTCCGCTGCCCATGCCGCCTCTTTCCTCCTCTGGACTGTAAAGTCAGTGTCTGTTCTTTCAAAGGTTCCCTTCGAAAGAAAGCATCTCATTCTGACTCTAAATACATATTTCTCTCTTCTTCCTCATGTTTCTGCCCTTCCTACCACCCTCTCCCCTCCTATCTGCGTCTGAAGAAGTGAGGAGGATGGACATTCAGTATCTGCTGGAGATAGTGGGCCATAATCTCACATTCCCTCCTGTGTTTCTCCCCCTTCTCCATCTATCCTCCCTCATGGGTCAGCAGGGTCAGGGCTATCCTCCTCAGGTGTTGAGAGTTTCTTCTCCTGCTGCGCAGCTGAAGCCAGCATCAAACCCAGTTCACAATCTTTTCTACAAGTATAATATTCTGTACTCTGCCCATTTCTACCACATATACAGTACTGCCCCCCAGCAGGGTGGGGGAGGTCGAGTTAGAATGAAGAGTAAGAGCTGTTCATTATTAGTTCATATTGGGTGGTTCATATAAAATGGTATAAAACCTACAGGGAATTATACAATGTCACTGTAAATTGACATTTACAAATGAACATCAACATGTTTCAACAACTGAAGTGTATATACTGTGCTTTGTAACTTCTCAGTGTGAACACTGCATACTGTGTGCAGCATAGAAGCTGCTTCCTGCCAGGAGATTGGAACTACAACTCTATGATCACATGCCCTTTTTGTTTTGTTTAGGCATTCTAATTATCCAGTGTTTGTAAACTCTAATTGCAGATACAAATTGATGGCTAGAAAGCCACAAAAAAACATAGCCCAACTTAATATTCTTTTTTTTTATACTCATCTCATAGACATGGTTGGATTGCTTGTGGAGTAATCCTCCTTCCTTTCTTCATATCTTTTGTTTGGCACAATAAATTGCAAACTGAAGGTGGTGCAGAGTGACGCACATTTTATTTCTGAGACACAGCTTTGAAAGTATGGTGGGGTTACAGTTTGTATCTTATCTTAGAGAGATGTCATCTTTCGGCTGGGCCCCGCTCTCTCAGAATCCTTCTCTGGTTCATCTCCCTGTTATGGACATGCTTCATCCTCACCATAAAATATGTGAGATCTATTGCAGTTGTCTAGCCTTCCTCACTTTTATCTTTTTCTTGCTGTCTTCTCAGTCCTCATCCTTCCTGGGCTCTGTGAAGCCCCAGCTTTGCCCCCCGTCTCTGTATGATTGGCATGGCCCAATCGGCAGTGTTGCCCCCCTAGCATCGCCCGCTTTCTCAGAACTTTTTCTTAACAAATGTTCCTCTTATTTGGCCCGGCCAGATAAGTTATCAGTTCAATGTGAGGCTGGCCCAGCAACACAACTACACCTGGAAGCATTTCAGTGCAATGATTCTTTTTTTCTTAAACAATACAAAATGAAAGGTATTTGACGTTGTCTTGGCTTGTTGGTGTTTATCATGTGGGTGGGGTGAGTTGTCAGTTCTGAGAAATCAGGGTGAGCAGAGAGAGAGAGAGAGAGAGGGAGAAATTAGATCCAGTGCTCGCTCTCCCTCCAACAGATCTCCTTCATTAGATTACTGCCGTGTTAACTGGTCTGTGTCATATGGAAATCCTGCCATTTGCATCTCTTGAGAAAGAGGCGTAAAACCATTTATCTATTTAAATATATTCTGGCTGATATGGCTGTTGGACTTTAGAACACGGTATAATAATGTTTACTGATCAGCTGATCGCTGGCTGCTGATTCCTCATCGTTTTTGGTTGAGTGAACAACCTGGTCCTCCTCGACAAGCCTCCCATGGCAACCCAGCAGTGAGCACACCACTTGTGCTATTCTGATTGGATCACACATAAAGAATCTGATATTATATCTCCCCTCCTTCTGATTGGATCCTGCTTTAATTAACTGATAGTGCAAGTGCATGTGATTGGACCGAAGTTGCGGGATTGTTGGGAAATGTCAGTTATATGAGTGAAAGAGTAATGATGCTTAAGTGTATGCAAAGCCAGAGTTTGTTGCATCTGTTGAATCTTCCAAAAGGACAGATGTCCAAAGTGAGCCACAGAAGAAACTCTTACAACATGATCGTATTGTTCTCCCTCCTTCAGCAGCACCCAGCAGCTCGCCCCACCCCAATCCTGTGTTCTTGGAGAGGCAGCCTGAAGGCACGATCCTAGAAGGAGCAGAGTAAGGGAGTTCAAAGCGTTATCACGCACTGAACGTCTTTTCATCATGTTTTAGAAACAAGCGTTCGCACTAATCCCCCAATAATCTCTCCAGGAGAACTGGGGCGATAAGGCGCGCCACCCACGGCTTTTCAAACACTTTTTGGGTAGTCTCTTCTCACTCCCTATATATCCTCCGCTCTACCTCCTCTACTCTCCTCTCCACTTCCTCCTTCCCTCACTCCGCTGAAAGGACGAGTGAAGGTGATCAGCGTCTCCTTCTCATTTTCTCTAGAGCTGTTTTCCTTTTTTTGTGTTGACTCTGAGCCGGGTTGTTTACATCCTGATTTTGATCTTTTTTATCTGGACTCATCAACAGTGTTTCTCTGCCTCGCTATTTCTTTCTTTCCTCCGCCCATCAAATTAGAATGTTAATTAAAATGGTGCTCCTTCAGAAGATGACAAATAGATGATTACAGCGAGTGTTGAGACACCTCCTGCGATGCCCCCCAGAAGAACCCAATACTACAGGACATTATTATGAAGGAACTAGAGAGCAAGACCAGAGTTTCTACTTTTAGTTCACAGTCAAATATATTTGTCCCCTTATATACTGTACTTTGTGTAATTATTTCTGCTGTAAACTCCCTTTTCTATCTTCTTGTTAAAAGGAAATAGCTCCGCTATGTACACAAATAAAGTAATCAAAAGCAATCAAAGCCAAACATACTTATTGCTTTGGTCCTGGGTTGCAGTAGCCTGTAAGGCAATGTCAAAGTGTTAGGTGTGAGTGTGAATATTATTTAACATTGTTTTAAAGGTCACCTATGTTCAAAATCCACTTTTTCATGAATTGTATCCATTTATATAAAAGCCTGTCTGAAAATGAGCTGATCAAATTTTGGCCACTTTATGATGTCATGACGATGTTTTTGCTTGTGTAACCATCGCGTTCACACCGCCGGGACTACTCAATGCCGGGAACTCTTTTGGCCATTTTCAGTCCCTGCTAGAGAGGTGGTACGAACCTGGTGATAAAAGAGTGCCAATTTCTATTCTATTTCTATTGGCTGGGCGAATTGCAAACCACGCCCCGTTAGACTCTGAATTTGTTTTGTTTGGCAGCCATTTTTTTTCTCGCTACAAAACCACATCCACACCTGAGCGAGTACTTTTTGTTTTACTTTAAAGCAGTTATGACCACACGTACTACAACACCGGAGCGTTGGAATGATGAGGAAGTGTCTGTGCTTCTGGCAATTTACTCTGAGGACGGGATGCAGCAGCTTCTACAGAAAGCAGTTCCCAACTCCAAATGTTTTGAGCGATGTTCGCAAAAGCTACTTGAGCGGCGTGATGCCGTTATTGTTATGTCTTGACTGTGCAATAAAACAAACAAACTGGCGAAGCTTTATTTATTTTGTCCCACCCCCAAATTTGCAGAATAGAAGAATGTGAGAGCAGACAGGTGTCGGTGATTGAATTTATCTACAATGTTGCAACCTTGTGCAGCAATGGCAGTGGCAAAAAAGTCTTACACACATAAACACAAGTAATTTATCATGTCATTTGTTTTAGATAATTAAGGGAAAAACACCAAACAACGGTTCATGTCCTTTTCCAAAATCAGCCTGAGGGGGTAATATATAATAAATACATAAAGATAAAGTCCATTGTTATAATGGGGTATTTTATTTGTAAATGACCCTTGTTGGTTTGAGTCATTTGAGCTCGGATTCTAGTAGGGACATAAAGTAACACGTATCTTAGGAAGATATGAACTTTTTTTACTCGCCGTGAAGTGGTTTTGCGGCCTGTCAGTAAACCCAGAGAAGAAGAAGACGAAGTGACGTCAGCGTAATCTTGCCTAAGGGAAAGTCCTCCGGTGTGAAAGCAGCTATTGAGTTCTTTTTAACCAAATATCTCTCAGAGGGGCGTGGGGAGGGGCTCCTTATTTTCATCTAAAGTAACAGACAGAGAATCAGCACTTTGGAAACAGGGCTGAAACAGAGGGGATTATGGGTAATGCTGCAATGATCTGTTTGGTGTTTCAGCCAATCAGAGACATGTTTTGTATATATCTGAGACCTATAATATATTGATGTAAAACAGTATGATAGGGGACCTTTAATGTAATTTAATTGGTTGACATATATGCTGTTAAACAGCCAACTGCTTAGGGTTTTACTCATAAGATGGGCAGACCAACAGCAGTCACTGACGATGTAATCTCAAAGAAAGGTACTCTTACATCATACAGTGTGGAATGCTGCTTTGAGTCACTGCTTTCAGGGTCCCCATCTTCACCAATCAAATCATTCAAATATTAGATTTAATCCCTCTCTCGTATTATTTTTCATGGGAAAAAACTAAAAGCCCAAACTGCTGGGACTTCAAACCTGGACAAGGAGTTTTTGGGCACAGCCCTTGAGTAATGGATGTCTCTTCTCAAAATGCGGACACTGTGTATCATGGCCTCAAGGAGAGCTAGCTTTTATCTGTGGTGATTGAATCGTCGTGCTCCACACAGGCAACCTGTCGTATGACTCGCCCACATCATGACAGCAGCTGTCTGTCTGCAGGTCTGTCAGCCAGGCAGACAGAAGAGCCCGCACCTCAGCACGGGAGAAGGGGGTGATTGGAGAGAGGGGAGAGAAAACTGCCAAATAAGATAAAATACTGATAGACAGAAACTCAGCCAGGCCAGGGGGGAAGAGGAACAAAATAGAGGCAAAGAGAAGGGTGGGAAAGGTCCATCCCCTGCAGGGCTCGACAGTAACGGTTGCCAGGTTGCCATTGGCAACCATACAGAAAAAATGTCAACCACTTCTTGGCCTTTGGTTGCCATCAGTGGCAACCAGTTTTTAACATAAAGAAATAAGGACAGCAAACAGCTAAATGTGCACCCCAAAATAGATAAATGTTAATTATTTGTTGTATTAAGAGTGATATTTAATTATTGTTGTGACCAGTCGGAACCTGATACTTAAAGAGCCTGTGACAGCCTCCCAACAACTGTTGTGCAATGAAATATTGGGCTACTAGTAATCTCGAACCGTCAGCTTAAAAAAGAAGGTGCGATACCGTTCCGATAAATATCAATAATTTTGAACATCGCGGGGAAATTCCTTCGACTCATTTTGAAGTTTTGGGGGAAGCCGGAAGTGACGTCAATGCAGGAACGCTTCACTGTGCTGCGAGAGAGCCAAACACGGACAAAGTGTGTTGTCATGCGTAGAAATGGTGAATTACTGAGATTAGGCACGTTAATAACGTTTTAATGAAGTTGAATACAGTATATTCATATTTGTCAGTGCTTTCATGTCAATTTGGCGAACATAAACATAAATTATCGTGGTGAAGATGATGATTAAATTAGGATTATAAATCGGTAGTGAGAGCTGCTGACAGTTTACGTGGGCTGGGCTAGGTGCAGTGGCGGACTGGCCCTCGGGACGAATCCCGATGGGCCGGTACCGAAGTGGGCCGGTCGGATAAGTCACTAGCACATCCCCCACTCCTCCCGTTGACAACTTACTAGTGGTACCGAAGTGGGCCGGTCGAGAGTCCCGGGCTGATTTTTAGTCCCAGTCCACCACTGGCTACATGACCGTATGATCGCCCATATTGACTCACCTAATTCCTAAACTTCTAACAGATAAAACATAAACCGATCCTTCAGCCTCATATGAGCTCTCAGACACGTTCAAAATTAAACTGTCATCGCTGTCATCGCTCGCTGCTGTGTGCGCCATCGTGCGTTTACATGCAGACGCTGGGATCCGGACGGTGCAGCTGGAGCGCTTGGCCCGCAATGACGGCACACATCATTTGGCGGGACTTGAAGAATCCCCAAGAAGATCCAGAATATGGTCTACATTGAAGGGGAGAATAATGGTTATCAAAGTACAAATGTCCCAAATCAGTTCAGTAACGGTTTCAAGTGGAAAATATTTACTAAAATTGATGGGTTTGGATGATGGGGGAAACCCGTGTCACAGGCTCTTTAAGTTGCACGTGCATTGGTGTGATTACGGAGCCAGAAAGCGATGCACGTTTACTCGCGTGCACTGTGCGACGTGTGTTTGTTTTACAAAAAATGGCGAAGCAAATTCAGTTGTTTGACTGTGGGGTAAAAAGTTCGGCCAACACCTTAACTTCTCAAACGAATGTTCAAAGTGATTCAACTGATAAAGCGCAAGGTGAACCCGAACGAAAAACAAAGAGAAAATGTGTAAAGTCTTGAGAGGCAAAATATATGGCGTTATTGTTGTGCCTTTTGAGCATAGAAAATGTTATTGAGCACGCAATTGAACATTTTTGACCACAGAAAAATATATTTTGCAAGCACATCAATTATATTTTGAAGAGAAATTGACTCTCAAGCCCTCTCACAAACTCCTGCACACGCTCTCTCTCCCTCGCTCAACCTCTTCACCCTGTGTGCGCTCAAGTTTGCCTGCAGGCTCGCTCAAGCACAGCGTTACAAATGTGCCACAAAACCAACCAAATCGGAGAACTCGAGAAGGTCAATTCTGATTGGCTGGTCGTCTCCAATCATATCTTCTATCTGAGGTACGGAAAGAGAGGGATTTTAGGTTGCCATCAAGTTTGGCCAGACTAATACATTTCTAATGTTAAATTCATTCAAAATCATTCACAGTTAAGAATTATATATTAATTATTAATGCCATACATTATTGCATACAATTACAGTTTCTTATTTCTCCAGTATGATAGCCGTCAAACAGAAGTTACATCAATTGTTCACTTATTCTAAGAAGAAATACTTTTAGTGGGTTATGTACATTCTGCTCCGTTGTCTATTCATTTCCGGTAAAAGTTCCTTTAAAATAAGAGTCCCGATCTTATTACTACCAAAATAAAAGTGCTAAACGAAACTTTACCATAGGAAAATATTGGCATACAAATATAATCACTTCTATAAAAAGGTAACACATTTTAAATATAACATATAAAAGGTAATGTACAGCATTAATAATTAATATCTAATTCTTAGCTGTGAATGGTTTTCATTTATTTAACATTAGAAATGTCTGGCCAATCCAAGACTTCAATGCTGAAGGGCCAATGGATCTATGGTGGGGATCAGCACAAAGGTCAAGAAAACCCACATTTGAAAGGGAGACAACGGATGACCAATAAACTAGTGATCTGTAATGAACATGACAACAGCTGCACTACTGGTATTTTGTATACCAGCAATTGAGGGTGGACAAGTTTACTACCACTTAGGTTTCAAATAATTGTGTTAATTAGTTATTGTAAAGCATTTGAACATTCTTTTGTGTCACATGTTCATTATTAAGTTAATGTATAACAATAGTATATAGTATAGTATCTTAATTATTTAAAATATAAGGTGACTAAAAATGGCAACCGTATTTTCAGTTTTGGCAACAAAAAGCTGATGCCTGGTTGCCAGCCTGGCAACCACTTTTAAAAGTTAGCGTTGAGCCCTGCCCTGAAATAAAACATGAGAGACAAAAGGAAATATGAGAGAAAATGGAGGAAACGTGGAAGAGAAGGATTAAAGGAGATAGAAGGAGCCGGTGTTCATCACTCAGTGGCTGTGACTGGCTGGTATCTGCATCTCCCTGTCATCTGCAGGGTGAGGAGGAAGGAGCGAGGAGGAGGAGGAGGAGGAGAGGGAAAACCTCTATCCTCTCTATCTCTGAGCCTCATCTCCGGCAGTTCAGGAGCCTGCTTTCCAAGAGTGCCTCATTTTCAAATCTCTTATCTCGGCCCCCGTTTTAAGTATCGCAGTTTTATATTTTTACATGTCATTTGCATGCAGCTCATCAAACCTGGCTCCCTCCATTTTTTTCTCATGGGAATACGCTTTCACTCTTCTGCTGGGCCGTAGCCATGTAGTGCGTTGACCATATCCGTACCTCGCGAGAGGAACATACAGTGTAAAACAAATCTTGTGTCTCTGTTGAATGTAAAAGGATTTTACACAGAGTAAGTGTGTGTGTGTGTGTGTGTGTGTGTGTGTGTGTGTGTGTGTGTGTGTGTGTGTGTGTGTGTGTGTGTGTGTGTGTGTGTGTGTGTGTGTGTGTGTGTGTGTGTGTGTGTGTGTGTGTGTGTGTGTGTGTGTGTGTGTGTGTGTGTGTGTGTGTGTGTGTGTGTGTGTGTGTGTGTGTGTGTGTGTGTGTGCGTACGAGAGGCGGATGAGAGTAGGTTTCTGATTTTATCTGCCTTCCTTTTCTTCTTTGTATTTTTGGAGGATTCACACAGTGACCTCTTTGTTTGGGACAGCGAGTACTCCCCTCCAATCCCCTGGATCGGGTAAGAAACCATTTCCTGTAGCTGGGAGATAGAACGAGAGACAGAAATAGGGAGGGATTGGATGGGAAAGGAGGGGCAGGCAAACAGAAGGGGAGGAATGAGAGTTGGGGAGAGGACTGGAGATTAAGAAAGAAAGAAAGAAAGAAATTGAATTGGATGATAGAATGAATGATTTTGTGGGAAGAGTGAAAGAATGACCGATGGTTGAAAAGGTCAGGAGAAGAGCAGGGTAGGTTTTGAATTCCCAGCTAGAGGAGCACAGTGAGAAGGACGGGTGCACCTTAAGGAATGTGTGTTGATCTGTAGATGATGTCACTGGCTCTACTTTTTCTTTCTTATTCTTTTTTTTTAATGTATCAAACACTACTGGCTGCCACAGGTGTGTGTGTCTTTTCAAATGTATTAGAGACATTGTGTGTGTGTGTGTGTGTGTGTGTGTGTGTGTGTGTGTGTGTGTGTGTGTGTGTGTGTGTGTGTGTGTGTGTGTGTGTGTGTGTGTGTGTGTGTGTGTGTGTGTGTGTGTGTGTGTGTGTGTGTGTGTGTGTGTGTGTGTGTGTGTGTGTGTGTGTTTGTCCTTGTTTTGGTCTGACGCGATCTCACTGACTCAAAAGGCAGACAGCCACCCAGAGGAACGTGTTTTCGAAAACATGACAGTGTTCACAGCTGGGAACACGCCCCCCCCCCCCCACACACACACACACACACAGGACACCATGGTTACTGTTTGGGCCACAGTGGTGGAAGGGACTCAGCACTGAAGTCAGGACATGCAGAATAAAACCCTTCAAATCTTGAATGACATCTACCAGTTTCCCTACTTATGTTCAATGCAGCTGTAGTACCAGTCTGGACCAATTGGAAGCTAGTCGAATATAATGTTATCTAGAGATGCAGTATCTTGGTAGCTATCTATGGCACTGTAAATGTCTGCGGCCCAGGAGGGAAGAAGAATAGAAAGAAGGATATGTTTGAGGTCATTCAAAAACACCTTGCTGTTATTTTGTAAATCAGGAGACACTGACAAGTTTACTCTGTATCCCCAACCAGGGCCGCCCCTTGGCATAAGCAGTATAGGTGAATGCTAAGGGCGCATCAATCAAGGGGGGGTACCGAAAATTGAAAAAAAAAGATTTAAAAAAAAATGTATTTCATAACAACACAATTGCCCAATTTGTTCTTATTATCTCATACTAACAGAACTACGCCTATATTGCGTACAGCGCCCATAAACTATGGCGCACCCCCCCCCCCCCAAATCAAGTTGAACTGCCCCAGCCCCAGTAAAAACCAGAGGTTTATGTGAAATAGTTATTTTTTGGAAATAATGGTTTTAGTGTGCAATTATAGGTTTTAATTTTGTATTTGTGTTAATTTTAAATAAATCAAAAAAACTCCCCAAAAACGTTTACAGCTTTTATTAACATTGGAATTTACTGTGTAAGCGGCCGGGGGGGGGGGGGGGGGGAGAGCTTTAGAGAGCTCTCTCCTGAAAGACTGAGAGGCTTTGATAACCTCAGCTCAGTGAGGTAAAGGCACACCTTTATATGATCATTATAGTTATAAAAAAAATAAGAGAACAGATTTTCATCTATTTTCTTATAGTAGAAAATACTACGACAGTAAAAAGAAAGTTGCTATTAATAAACTAGAATACAGTTTGAAAAGGGAGTGATTTGTAAAATATCCATAAAGAAAAAGAACATCTGATTACAGTTCTGTTTCATATGGGTGTCGAGAGATGTATCCATAGATCTCTTAATGTTGCTCTTAAAGTGCACCAGATTGATGCTTTTAACTTCAATATTAAAAAAAAGAGTCTTCCCGGGGGACCATGCCCCCGGAACCCCCAAGATGTTAGGTCCACCCCCGACTTAAATCATGTTCAAATGGATAGGATACTAAATAAATTTGCACACATCTTGTGTCCATATCTTTCTCTATTGGTGGTCATGCCACAACCGTGCATGCATCTGCGAGTCATAGTGAGTGTCTGCATTTTGGGGGGGGCGCCAGCTAAGATCTTGCCTAGGGCAGCAAATTGGACAGCCCCCGTTGTCCCCAACAATTATAATCTGTATATGTGGAACTCATTTCAATCATGTTCATGTGCTGACAGGTAACACAAGATCAATGATGTCAGTACTGTCCATCCATCCATCCATCCATCTTCTCCCGCTTATCCGTGGTCGGGTCGCGGAGGTAGCAGTTCCAGCAGAGAGCCCCAAACTTTCTTTTCCCTGGCCACATCAACCAGCTCTGACTGGGGGATCCCAAGGCGCTCCCAGGCCAGAGAAGAGATATAATCCCTCCATCTGGTTCTAGGTCTACCCCTTGGTCTCTTCCCAGCTGGACGTGCCTGGAACACCTCCCTAGGGAGGCGCCCAGGTGGCATCCTAACTAGGTGCCCGAACCACCTCAACTGGCTCCTTTCGACGCGAAGGAGGAGCGGTTCAACTCCGAGTCCCTCCCGGATGACCGAACTTCTCACCTTATCCCTAAGGGAGACACCAGCCACCCTGCGGAGAAAACCCATCTCGGCCGCTTGTACCCGCGATCTCGTTCTTTCGGTCATGACCCATCCTTCATGACCACAGGTGAGGGTAGGAACAAAAATGGCCCGGTAGACAGAGAGCTTTGCCTTCTGGCTCAGCTCCCTTTTCGTCACAACGGTGCGGTAAAGAGACTGCAGTACCGCTCCCGCTGCTCCGATTCTCCGACCCATCTCACGCTCCATTGTTCCCTCACTCGAGAACAAGACCCCGAGATACTTGAACTCCTTCACTTGGGGTAAGGACTCATTCCCTACTTGGAGTGGACAGTCCATCGGTTTCCTGCTGAGAACCATGGCCTCAGATTTGGAGGTGCTGATCCTCATCCCAGCCGCTTCACACTCGGTTGCGAACCGATCCAGTGAGTGCTGAAGGTCGCAGACCGATGAAGCCATCAGAACCACATCATCTGCAAAAAGCAGTGGTGCAATCCTTAGTCCACCGAACTGCAGACCCCCTCCCCCACGACTACGCCTCGAAATCCGATCCATGTATATTACAAACAGGATTGGTGACAAAGCGCAGCCCTGGCGGAGGCCAACCCTCACCTGAAATGGGTCCGACTTACTGCCGAGGACCCGGACACAGCTCTCGCTTTGGGAGTACAGAGATTGGATGGCCCTGAGTAGAGACCCCCTCACCCCATACTCCCGCAGCACCTCCCACAGTGACTCCCTGGGAACCCGGTCATATGCCTTCTCCAAGTCTACAAAACACATGTAGACTGGATAAGCATACTCCCAGGCACCCTCCAGGATCCTTGCGAGAGTAAAAAGCTGATCCGTCGTTCCACGACCAGGACGGAATCCGCATTGTTCCTCCTCAATCTGAGGTTCGACAATCGGCCTGACCCTCCTTTCGAGTACCTTTAGAGTAAACTTTCCCGGGGAGGCTGAGTAGTGTGATGCCTCGGTAATTGGCACACACCCTCTGATCCCCCTTTTTGAAAAGGGGAACCACCACTCCGGTCTGCCACTCCTTCGGTACTGTTTCTTACTTCCACGCAACGTTGATGAGACGTGTCAACCATGACAGTCCCTCAACACCCAGAGCCTTCAGCATTTCTGGGCGGATCTCATCCACCCCCGGGGCTTTGCCACTGTGAAGTTGTTTGACGACCTCAGTGACCTCCCCCCGGGAGATTGGTGTCGATCCCCCTTCATACTCCAGCTCTGCCTCTAACATAGAGGGCGGAGTTGTCGGGTTCAGGAGTTCCTCAAAGTGCTCCTTCCAACGCCCTAACACTCCATCAGTTGAGGTCAACAACGTCCCATCCTTACTGTACACAGCTTGGATGGTTCCCTGCTTCCCCCTCCTGAGGTGTCGGACAGTTTTCCAGAACAACTTTGGTGCCGCCCGAAAGTCTTTTTCCATGTCTTCTCCGAACTTCTCCCACACCCGCTGCTTTGCCTCGGCCACGGCTGAGGCTGCTGCCCTTCGGGCCTGTCGGTACCTTGCAACTGCCTCGGGAGTCCCCCGGGATAACAAATCCCTGAAGGCCTCCTTCTTCAGTCGGACGGCTTCCCTGACCACCGGTGTCCACCAGGAGGTTCGAGGGTTACCGCCCCTTGAGGCACCTAGGACCTTGAGACCACAGCTCCCCGCCGCGGCTTCGGCAATAGAGGCTTTGAACACCGACCACTCTGGTTCAATGTCCCCAACCTCCACAGGAATGCCCGAAAAGCTCCGCCGGAGGTGTGAGTTGAAGGCCTCCTGAACTTGGGCCTCCTCCAGACGTTCCCAGTTCACCCGAACTACACGTTTGGGCTTACCAGGTCTATCCAGAGGCTTCCCCCGCCACTCGACCCAACTCACCACCAGATGGTGATCAGTTGACAACTCCGCCCCTCTCTTTACCCGAGTGTCCAAAACATACGGCCTCAGGTCCGATGATACGATAACCAAATCGATCATGGACCTTCTGCCTAGGGTGCTCTGGTACCACGTACACTTATGAGCATCCTTATGTTCGAACATGGTGTTTGTTATGGCCAATCCATGACTAGCACAGAAGTCCAGTAACAAACCACCACTCCGGTTCAGATCAGGGGGGCCGTTCCTCCCAATCACTCCCCTCCAAGTGTCTCCATCATTGCCCACATGTGCGTTGAAGTCTCCCAGCAAGATTAAAGAGTCCCCTTCAGGAGCCCCATACAGGACTCTTTCCAGGGTCTCCAAGAAGGCCGTATACTCTGAACTGCTGTTGGGTGCATAAGCACACACAACAGTCAGAGTTTTCCCCCCCATAACCCGCAGGCGTAGGGAGGCAACCCTCTCGTCCACTGGGGTAGACTCCAACAACGAAGCACCCAACCGGGGACTTGTGAGTATCCCCACACCCGCCCGGCGCCTCACACCTTGAGCAACTCCGGAGAAGAATAGAGTCCAACCCCTATCCAGAAGTAAGGTTCCAGAGCCGACGCTGTGCGTAGAGGTGAGCCCAACCAGATCCAACTGGTAACGCTCCACCTCCCGCACAAGCTCCGACTCCTTCCCCCCCAGAGAGGTGACTTTCCACGTCCCCAAAGCCAGCTTCTGTCGCCCGGGTCTGGTCCGTCGAGACCCTCTGCCTTCACTGCCACCCTTCTGGCAGCGCACCCGACCCCATCGCTGTTTCCCGTAGGTGGTGGGCCCGCGGGACGGAGAAGCGGAGGTGTTGCCCACGTCGCCTTTTCGGGCTGTGCCCGGCCGGGCTCCGTGGCAAACCCGGCCACCAGACGCTCGCCGACGAGTCCTCCTTCTGGGCCTGGCTCCAGAAAGGGACCCCGGGCTTCCTCCGGGCCGGGTATCCTCACTTCGTGTGTCGTCTTTCATGAGGTCTTTTGAACCAATCTTAGTCTGGCCCCTTGCCTGAGACCAATTTGCCATGGGAGACCCTACCAGGAACACAAGGTTCCAGACAACACAGCCCCCAGGTTCATCAGGGCACACAAACCTCTCTACCACGGTAAGGTGCTGGTTCTTCAGAGAAGTGTCAGTACTGTGACAAATACAAAACAAAAACAACAACAATAAAGCCCGCTATGACTGACGGATTTATTCAAAGCGTTTGAACCAATGTTGGCGGGAAGCCTTCACTTTTATTTCAAAGCATCCCACAGAAAATGTAGTATCTTTATATTCCAAAGAACAGTTGTGTTATTGTTTTCTGTAGCAATAACATTTAATGACCATGAGGCGCTCCTGTTTAGACATGATAAAGTGTAAACCATATGAGACAATGTAAAACAGTATACACATTGAGACACAGATGAGCTAGATTGCACCACTAATGATTTGCATACAAACATCCTTATTCCCCAGTGGCAGCAGTAAAACTGTGGCCGTTGACAGCTGTTCAGAGAAATCTTAAACTGCTCATCTGCACATCCACTAGACCATACGTGTAGACCAGCTGGGATGTTTGATGAGGCTCTGCATGGTTGCGATCTAAAGATGCATTTGCTGTACAGTTCAAATCCCCACCTAAGAATAACAAAAAGGCACAGCCGTTTCAAACATTATTCACTTTCTGAGAAAAGAGCTACCACCCCGCACCGATTGTTGGAGCATTTGAGAAACAGCTGTAAAAAGGTCAAACCATGCTTTAATTATAAGCATCCTCACCTTAATAAAATGCTCCACCTCCAGTGAGTAAAATACTTTGTGGAGAGGAAATGGAATCTGTTTGCCTTCCTGCATCGTATGGATTTTATCTGTAGTATGTATCTGTTACTCACCAGGAGTACCCCGGGCCGGGCAGGGCTGAACCCCCAGCCCCGGACCACCACTTGTCTCTCCTCTCTGCAACCAAAACATTATAAATTGTTAAAAACACATAGTCGTAATCATCTACCTTAACATCCCGGTTATTCAGTATCATGTATGCAGTCTGACACGACATGCTTCAGTAGACTTGCATCCAGACCGGATCCTTTTTTCAGGGGAGACCACTTTCCGTGTCTACAGACCCTCTCTGCTGAGGAACTCATCTGTAATGAAAGGAGGGACATTTGAAGAACTTTGTATTTGGGCAGCCTCAGCGGCTTCACCATCATACCTGTCTCCATGACGCCATTCACTTTCTCCACCTATCAAGGAAAATGACAGCGGCAATGTTTATCCGCACCGGTGACCTCATGCTGCTGTGTCCCACCACCTCTCCCACAGCCAGCCCGATGTTCTCCCCCCGGCATGGGAAGTGGGCTGGGGTTTTTGATGCCATGCTTCATCCTGAGTTCACCATGGCGTCAGACTGTGATCAGCCTTAAGCATCAGGAAACACCCCAACAACTTCCCCACCATAATGCTCCAAAGTCAGCTAAAATAAAGTCATCAGTGAACCCTGTTAAACTAATTAAAAACATTACAAAAAACGGGATGCACTCTGAGAGAGAGAGAGCGAACAAAAAACCATTGTGATTGTGAGCGAGAGAACGGAGAAATAAAATGAAGAAATTAAATCCGCCTGGCATCATTTGCATTCAACTTTATCGGTGTTGAGGAGGGCGTTTTTGGGCCTGATAAGGAGAGGGCGTCACAGGCTGCGCTGGAGGTGGAGGGGTGTGTGTGTGTGTGTACGCGCGTGTGTGTGTGTGTGTAAACTGACGTTGGCAGAAGAAGGTGGTTCTAGAGTTTTGTTGCTGTGCACTAACACACACACACACACACACACACACACACACACACACACACACACACACAGTGAACGTTTAGCAGCTATAGTGAGGACAGGCTGTTGGGGGGGGATGGTGTGTGTGGTGGGAGTGTGGAAGCGGGGGGTTAATATCAGACCAAATAATTAGATTCGCTATCGTCTCGGCGGCAGCAGTGCAGGGATCAGGCAGATTAAAGCCAGGCTCGGGGCTGGTTAATATTCATGAGGGGACCGGGGTCCGGGCGAGGGGCTTAGACTGCAGCTCAAACACTCTCCTCTGCTGATGGGGCTTAAGGCAGCACTCTCAACTCAGATGGAGCTCTGCCGGGGAGGCCTGACATCCCATTGATAGATGGAGGGCTGCGCGGATAGTTAGGGTGATACAAATAGAAGACGGGGTGATTTATGTGGAAATACAGATCTTTAATGGAGGAAAACCTGAGAATGTGACAATTGTGGTGAATCCTCTTGGTACTCCAGATTGATTTTTTTCTTGTCATTTTTCCCCAAATCTCTTCGACCAGGGATGTCCAAACTTTTTCCAACTTTCATATTATCATAAAAAAAAACGACAAATACACTTGTGCTTTACTTATGCACCAGCACTTACAATGGTCTTGCTTGTTTGAAGTAAATATATCAGCATTGTTTTTGTATCTTAAATATTGCACTTGTTATAAATCGCTTTGGATAGAATCGTCAGCTAAATGCTACGTAATGTAATATACTACATATATTGTGCTGAGCACCACGGTTCGATACCCATGCTGACTGCTCTCTGTGGGAGGAGATGTGCTCAGCAGGTGTTTCTGTCACAGCAAAGGGGATCTGTTGAAGGGGTGGCATTCCCAGCAGTGAACACTGTCATGTTTTCGAAAACCGAGGCAGCCGAGGTTCACTCTTTGTGGGTCGAGGCACGTTCCTCTGGGTGACTGTCTGCCTTTTGAGTCAGTGAGATCGGCGTCAGACCAAAACAAGGACGGACACACACACACACACACACACACACACACACACACACACACACACACACACACACACACACACACACACACACACACACACACACACACACACACACACACACACACACACACACACACACACACACACACACACACACACACACACACACACACACACACACAAACACAGTGATAATTGTGTATGTGTGTCTGCTGTGTGTCCGTGGCTGCAGAGTGTGTACAGTTCTATCTTATTCTTCCTGCAGATTGACATTGAGTATAATATATTCATTATGTGTGTAGTTCTGTAGCCATTTGCAGGTTAAACCCTCCATTTGTTAATTTGTTAAATAAACCATCATTATCTGCAGCATTTTAAATCCAGCTGTGTTCAAAGACAAATCTGACTTTACCATGATGAAAAACTGGGAATAGAGGAGACTCTATCAATGAGTGGACAACATTGGATTTTATTAAGAGTAATTATCCAATAACAAAATATGGAGTTTCATACTCACAGTGAGTAATTACTTCATATATTTTGAACAACAGTCTGTGTGTGATTGACTGTTTCTCTTCTTTTTTTGTACACATGAGTGTGTGTGTTTTACTCATTGCTCTCCCCATTGCCCTATCATAGCAAATTCCAAAGCCGTGGCCGTGATGAATTAGTCTGAAACAAATTAGCAGTACTTACAGCTCAGACGGCTCCAGCATTGGGTTACAAATTAAAACAAAAGAAGCAGTATCTCCACATCAGTGATGTTCCCCATGAAATCCAATACGCTCTGCCTCCGTCTTCAGCGTGCGACACACTCAGAGGCTTCCTCCATTCACTCCTTCCTTCTCACTGAAAAATAAACACATTTTTGTGTTGGCTTCATTTTTTTCTTCCTTACTCATTTTTGGGTCCCAAAGCCCATATTTGGAACCACTTTAATTTTAATAAAGTAAATAAAGATGATTTTATGTTTAGTGCATTTGAGCTCTCTAATAAAGTGTATCAATGTAGGAGTTGGGGAGGAAAATATTGTGCAAAGAAAATGCATGAAATGTGCCAATTTGTAGAACACATTTCCTGTTGTGGGCTCTGTATGACTTCTAGAAAGCCAGGGATAGAGCCAATTGTTACTCACCTGGGGCCTCATGTATAACGCCGTGCGTAGGTTTCACGTGGGAAGGTTGCCTACGTAGTAGAAATCCGAAAAATAGGTCCATACACTTTCCGATTCACCGAACATTGCGTACTGGCGAGGAAAGTGCGTACGGCACTTCCTACGCCGGTTTCCCTTTATAAATCCCAATCGACTCGAAATGCGGTGCAGCTTTTGCGGGCTTCACGTAACGCCCAAATGTGCCTATAAATAGTCAAAGAAACGCCCATTCATTCATTCATTTTGACTGACTGCATGGAGAAGATCGCAAAATTGGAAATTACGACAGAACAGCTAAAAAAGACATCTCACACCGTGTCGGATTTTGGTTATTTTGGGGAGGTGAAGATAAATCATATTATTTGGTGAATGCAGTTTGAACCGGAGTAGCAGCATGGAGGTCGGATCGTTACCAAAATAAATAAATAAGTGGTCCGAAAAAGGTTAATGGCAAAAATAATACACATAGGCCTAGCCTAACCTTCTCCAGGCAGTGTGTTTGTACCGGGGACAGGAGACACCCCCTTGATGAGAAACTGTAAGAAATGATTGGGGAATCCCTCCGCAGTGGAATCATGACGACTGGATCTGAATTATTGTTTTGTATTTGGTGGTTTGTGTCCCAGCTGTCCATCAGCTGTGCGCAGTGTCTCCAATGCAGCCTGTGCATCTCAATGTGACTGGTTTCCCCCCCGCAGCAACTATATATCCACCAGTTAAAGGAAATACAACTAATGTGTTGTGTTATATTAGCTGTACAATTTACCACATATGGTGCTCTTAGTTTCCATACCTCCTGTGTTTTACGACCAACTTATCAAGTAGGTGGCGAACGGCATAAAACACGATTAAACGTGATAGTATATAAAACCATGCTCGTCTCTACAACCTATAGAAATGCAAAACGGCGTCAGTTTAGACGTAATTCTGTCCTCCTGCTTACCGCATCATTTATGAGAAAACATTTCATAACATTAAAACAACATATTCGAGGTGGTTTTAAATAACATATCCGTATTTATTTATTTCTCCCAGTTATGTTTTTGTGTGCACTGAGGAGTCTCAAACAGGAGTTTGTTAAATCTTTTAAGATTGGCTTTAATCAATGTTTGAAAATGAATTCTTCATATATGATAAATGAGAGGTAACATTTTATTTATGGTATTATTTCCACATATTTCTCTCCATTCTTCCTCCTGCCAACGGTGTCGCAGTTTCTCGTCTCTCCCGTTTTTGTGCTTAGTGCGTACGCATGGGTTAGAGTTTGCGTGGAGGACCGCACGTTTTCCCGTCAAGTTAGTATTTTATAAATCGCAAACATGGCGTAGAAACTGGCGTACGCCATTTTTTTAGCGCATATCCCTTTTATAAATGAGGCCCCAGGAGCGGCTGATTTGAACTGATCAGCCTGTCTTTTAATACCACGGCACTGACATCCCAAAGGAGTAATAAGCATTGTAAACGTTGCTGAAACACAGCATAACATGGGGATAAGGATTTCATGACAAAGTGCTGATAAGCTCTTATGGATTTTAAAAAGCATTTTTGTTTTTGGTGTCAGGAAATATATATTGTTTTAGATATATGCGTACCCAAATTAAGTACATATATTTATATATTCAGTCCCTAATGATTCAAATCATCAGGGACTAAATATATGAATATATGTACTTGTTTTGGGTAAGATAGCACTATGACTTTGAATTAGAACGCATGAAAAGTTTACGTAGTTTAAACAGTTGAAGAGCAGGATACACAATCCAGTGACCTTTGACCCTCAGACAGTCCCTGCTCTGTGCAGTGCTGGGGGAAGGCTGCCTCCTGATGGAGAGGGACAGTACTGCATCACACTGACTCAATGCTGTGCTTTGATAGAAAAAGACATTCAGCATTGCATGGATAAAATACAAGTGTTTTATTTCATATAAGATATGAAAGGAGAAAAAGCTGAGCCATACCACACGTATCCCTGATAGAGATACGGTACAGTGCGCTGAGTGTGTCACTTTGCTAGCCATTGCTTTTAATCAGCTAGTAAAATGACCTTTTCTGAGCCAAGGCGATCGAAGGTGGCCGCGTCAAACGCGAGAGTTCAATTTTTTCAACTCGAGCGTCAAATTCACGTGACGTGTTCTCGCGGAAAACCAATCAGAGGTGAGGATTTCAGCCTGCCGTCACTGACGTTCAACCAGAAAACATCAGCCATTATCTGTTAGCAGTTAGCACACAGAGATCACAGCTCCTCATATCTGTTCAGAAACTGTACAGAAGTTAAACAAGTACAAACCACAGACTGCCTGTGTCATGGCGAATACAGTCGCTGGTTTATTTATGTCTGTAGGCCGTTGTTATGAGTGTGGAGTGAGCATATACAACGTTAGCTTAGCCTGGTCGACCCAATCTCCATTCAGAAAACAAGCATTTGTCAAGCATTCATTCATGGTTTTTACTAACCGGTATCAGTATGTTGTTACGTTGGCATCATTTAGAAACTTGTATTACAATTTAATCACGGTAAAATATGTTCATTTTGTTGTAGTTGTAGCTCCCGAGTCAGCGCGTCTTGTTTGAATGATGCGACTAAACACAGCTGGCAGCCGCGGTGAAACTAGAGCGATGCGATAGGAGCGTTTAGAGCGAAGCGAATATTCGCATCGCGTCCGGTGTGAACGTAGCATAACATCAAGACTGGTGCTATTTACAGGGAGAATGAACATACATACTGCCACAATGTCAGTTCAGCATTGGCTAATGTACTGCTCCTGTGTACTTACACCAGTTTAGTATACATTGCTACTAAAGAGACGATTGGTTCGGTTGATGATTGTTGAGAACAATGAGGCATTTTAAAGTTGACATTCTACACAATTTAGCAGTAAAATATATGTGTATGTTTCATGTATTCCCTCTGTCGCATGCCCACACACACACACACACACACACACACACACACACACACACACACACACACACACACACACACACACACACACACACACACACACACACACACACACACACACACACACACAGGCTGTTCCTCTCTGTCCGGTGTGTTCCGTGGATCTTATTATGGCAGCGGTCTGAATAGCCCCTTCCGACCTCATCAGATCTTCTTCCTCTTCCTTTTTTTCTCTCACTCTCTCCCGGGGCCTCTTTCCCTCTTTTATTCCTATTCACCTCTTTCTTCTTTCTTCTCCTTTATTTTTCCATGCAGCTTTGTTCAGCCCCTGCTCCCTTTATTTCCTAATTTCCTTCTTGGGTAGGGATCATCGTCTGCTCCCTGGCATCCTCTTTATAAATGGGTGTTTGCCACTGGAAACCCATGAGACAGTATTGTGTGACTGTGTATTCCCAACTTACAGCAATTCATGCTTTACTGTTTGAATTTTTACTGTGTTATCACAACTGGACCTTCTGACACACCACACCACACACACACACACACACACACACACACACACACACACACACACACACACACACACACACACACACCCTCCGCCGTTATAATGTCCGTATTTTCACTCAATTGTCTTCTTGAAAAGGGTACTAACAACAATTCCGCAACAACATAATCTTCACCTGCTGAACTTGCTATTTCAACGTTAAAAACAATAAAAGGGCAAATTAATTACTTCGTCGCATTTATCTAGATCCTCTGTCTCGAGCCAGTGAACTAACGGGCCTTCTAGAGCAGTGGTTCTCAACTGGTGGGTCGCGAAAGTTTTAGTTTTTTTTGGGAAATAAGTAAAACTTTTCTTTTGAAAGCCCGATTTTCTAACGCTGTGCAACAACAATGCGTTGGATTGGAAGTACCGGAGACCATAAACGGTTTTGAAAACTTCTGTCACGCAGTGATCATCTTCTCAATAAAACATATTTGATGATGTTTGTTCGAGTCTTCTGGCCAATCAGAATCAAGATTGTTACGGAAGTCCCCACGGAGAATAACTTTGCGGTAGAACTATTCTTTATAAATCCATGGGTACAACTTCAGATACAAATGAACACATAATGAAATATGACCCCCGGTTTGATGGTTGACAGGTCACAGAACAATGGGAGCTATCTACCCTTACCCACAATTTAAAGTAATTCACACAGACTATCTCCTCTTTGCTTTTCTCTCTGTGGAGCAGCAAGTTGAGCTTCAGAACAAAGTGAAAAACAAACAATGGCATCAAATATTATTAATATGTCGGGTAGTAATAGATTTATTTATTTTCTTCTCAGAGTGTTAGTATTTAAAAAAAAACAAAAAACTTTAGTAACGGTTGCCAGGTTGCCATTGGCAACCATTCAGAAAAAATGTCAACCACTTCTTGGCCTTTGGTTGCCATCAGTGGCAACCAGTTTTTGACATAAAGAAATAAGGACAGCAAATAGCTAAATATGCACCCCAAAAGAGATAAATGTTAATTATTTGTTGTATTAAGAGTGATATTTAATTATTGTTGTGACCAGTCGGAACCTGATACTTAAGTTGCACGTGCATTGGTGTGATTACGGAGCCAGAAAGCGATGCATGTTTACTTGCGTGCACGGTGCGCCGTGTGTTTGCTTTACAAAAAATGGCGAAGCAAATTAAGTTGTTTGACTGGGGTAAAAAGTTTGGCCAACCACTCAACATCTCAAACGAATGTTCAAAGTGATTCAATTGATGAAGCGTAAGGCAGGGGTGCCCAACCAGTCGATTGCGATCGAGCGGTCGATCGCGGGGAGATTCCCAGTCGATCGCGAGATGTGTCTAAAAATAGAACAACAATATTCAGTTTTATCGTTAATGTCCTATAACATAACGCATCAAAGCTTTGTGATTGGCCGGCGTGACCCCATGTGTCATGTGTCGTGTCGTGTGGTGGGCAGTCCAAACTAGTTCGCTGACGTTGTCTGTGTCAACAGGAGTGACAGCCCGCACACACACAAGACCGCAAGTATGGCAGAAGCAAAAAAGCCCAAAATATATAATGTTCACTCCGAGTGGGAGGATGATTATTTTTTTATCTATTTCAATTCAAAGTCCATCTGTCTCATCTGCAATGCGAGCGTGGCTTTATCGAAGAAGGGTAATTTAGGAGCGGCATTTCAAAACGGTGCACAAACGCTACGAGACGGAATTCCCTCCTAATTCTGCCCTACGCTCCCAAAAGGGGAGGGACCTGAAAGGACAGCTAAATGCACAGCAGTCCATTTTCACCAGGCCCAACAACAAGAGCAAGGCTGCTACCATAGCATCTTATCGTGTCAGTCACGTTCTTGCGAAACACATGAAGACGGCGAAGTTGTGAAAGAAGCATGGAGGCTGCCGACGCGCTTTTGGGGGACAGTAAAAATAACTGTAGCATTTCAACAGATTTTTGATATAATAAAAACTCAAGATAGATACCGTTATTAATCAGCTGTAAGTTTTAGTTTGTTTGAACTTATTCATTATAATTATTGTACAAAATGGTATAAGAATGCAAACATTAAGATCTGTTCCGTTTAAATTGATTATAGTCTATTATCAATTCAGGTTAAGAAACTAGTGTTGCTTGCATCCTATTTTAAAGGAATTTATTTTTATACTCTACTAAAATGCAACAAAAAAAGGGTTTGATTCTATTAATTTGTCTTTTTTATTGCACTTTTCCTGTGTAGCTTCAGATCTGAGTTGTCTTATTAGTAAGCCTAATTTATACTTTTTTTCCAACACTATTTTTAAATAATGGCAAAGAAAGGGTTCAGAGTCTTTTCTTTTTTTCCTGTGTCATACGTGGCAGCATGTTCAATGTTTCTTGAAAACATTACCCACTGTAGTATGTGACGTGTGAATAAACTCCAACTCTGTATCAACAACACTGTTGTGAAACTTCAGTTAAATACTTGTATGTGTGTAGATTAGAAAGAGGTAAGATAAAGGATCTGCAGTATTTTATGAAGTATTCATCGTACGAAGGTCAGTTTTATACAAGTAGAAGTGTGTATTTACCTGGTAGTAGGCTGTCAGTAATGGATACGACTCTCTATTTGGACTGGTAGATCTCGGCAGACTGGCAACTTTAAAAGTAGCTCTCGGTTCAAAAAAGGTTGGGCACCCCTGGCGTAAGGTAAACCCGAATGAAAAGCAAAGAGGAATGTTGTCCATTCACTTCCGGTAAAAGTTCCTTCAAAATAAGAGTACGGTGGCCCTGAAGTGCAAGACACCACAGCATTTCACAAAACGCCGCAACATTTCAGAAAACGCCACAGCATTTCAGAAAACGCCGCAACATTTCACAAAACTCCACAGCATTTCAGAAAACACAACAGCATTTCAGAAAACACCACAGCATTTCACAAAACGCCGCAGCATTTCACAAAACGCCACAGCATTTCACAAAACACTACAACATTTCAAAAAACACAACAGCATTTCACAAAACGCCGCAGCATTTCACAAAACGCCACAGCATTTCAGAAAACACAACAGCTTTTCAGAAAACGCCACAGCATTTCAAAAAACATAACAGCATTTCACAAAACGCCGCAGCATTTCACAAAACGCCACAGCATTTCACAAAACGCCACAGCATTTCAGAAAACGCAACAGCTTTTCAGAAAACGCCACAGCATTTCACAAAACACAACAGCATTTCAGGAAACACTACAGCATTTCACATTGGACGGAAAGGGTATTCCTTTAGGGAGAACACTTCTTGTTTGTGATTGGACAGAGCCAGCCAGTGAAGCACTGCTCTGATTGGTTGTTTTTGCTGCCAGTCAAGAAATGACGCTTCGTGATTGGTCAACGCCCGACAGCGCAATATGTCCCAACACATTAGCCGTTAGCACAAACTCAGAGCTCACAGCTCCTTATATCTGTTCAGAAACTGGACAAAAGTTAAACATGTACAAACCACAGACTGTCTATGTCATGGCGAATACAGTCGCTGCTTTATTTCTGTTTGTATGACGTTGTTGTGAGTGTGTACGGAGCAGCTACAGGTTAGCTTAACCTAATGGATCCGATTCCATTCAGAAAACACGCATTTTAAAAGCTTTTCGCCTGCCGTCTTGTCTGCAGACTTTTCAATACGTTAATTCATGGTTTTTACTAACCGTTATCAGTATGTAGTTACTTCGGCATCACTTTGAAACGTGTATTACAATTACATCAGTGAAATATGTTCATTTGGTTGTAGTTGGTATCTCCCATAGGATTTACATGGAGATATGCCCCGCCCCCTCTCCAGCGCGTCTTGTTTGAATGACAAGAGCAAACACAGCTGACAGCCGCGGTGAAACTTGAGCGATTAGAGCGATGCGAATATTGGGTAGTCTAACATAGTATTTACATGGAGATAAGCCCCTTAAAAACCATGAATTAATAAAGCATTAATTCTGTGTTTACTGCTGTCATTCAAACAAGACGCTGGAAAGGGGGCGGGGCGTATCTCCATGTAAATCCTATCGGGATCGGATCCATCAGGCTAAACTAACATGTAGCTGCTCCGTCCACACTCACAACAACGTCATACAGACATAAATAAAGCAGCGACTGTATTCGCCATGACATAGACAGTCTGTGTTTTGTATAACTTTTGTCCGGTTTCTGAACAGATATGAGGAGCTGTGAGCTCTGAGTGTGTGCTAACAGCTAACAGCTGATGTGTTGGGCCAAGCGTCATTTCTTGACTGGCAGCAAAAACAACCAATCACTGCAGTGCTTCTCTGGCTGGCTCTGTCCAATCACAAACAAGAAGTGTTCTCCCTAAAGGAATACCCTTTCCGTCCAATGTGAAATGCTGCGGCGTTTTGTGAAATACTGCGGCGTTTTGTGAAATACTGCGGCGTTTTCTGAAATGCTGTGGCGTTTTCTGAAATGCTGTGGCGTTTTCTGAAATGCTGTGGCGTTCTCTAAAATGCTGTGGCGTTTTGTGAAATGCTGTGGTGTCTTGCACTTCAGGTCCACTGTATAAGAGTCCCGATCTTATTACTACCAAAATAAAAGTGCAAAACGAAACTTTACCATAGGAAAATATTGGCATAAAGATAAAATATATAATCACTTCTATAAAAAGGTAACACATTTTAAATATAGTTAGACATATTAATAAATAATTTACAGCATTTATAATTAATATCTAATTTTTAACTGTCAATGGTTTTCATTTATTTAACATTAGAAATGTATTTGTATGGCCAATCCAAGACTTCAATCCTGAAGGGCCAATGGATCTATGGTGGGGGTCAGCACAAAGGTCAGGAAAACAATTGAAAAAGGGAGACAACGGATGACCAAGAAACTAGTGATCTGTGAAGAACATGACAACAGCTGCACTACTGGTATTTACAGCAATTGAGCGTGGACAAGTTTACTACCACTTTAGTTTCAATTCATTGTGTTAATTACTTATTGTAAAGCATTTGAATATTCTTTTTTGTCACATGTTCATTATTAAGTTGATGTATAACTGTATAGTATCTTAATTAATTATAAGGTGACTAAAAATGGCAACCATATTTTCAGTTTTGGCAACCAAAAGCTGATGCCTGGTTGCCAGCCTGGCAACCACTTTTAAAAGTTAGCGTTGAGCCCTGCCTGGCCTCTTTTAAAAGCATACTTTAGTTCTGTGAAAGGTTATAAGGGATATATGCACTGTACTTCACTTGATTTTTTGTTGAATAAATTTGAGTGGTTCAACATTTTGGGTCGCGATTTATTGACAAAGGAAAAATGGGTCCCGAGGCCTGACCAGTTGAGAACCACTGATCTAGAGTACTCTGGCACCAAGGGAAACTCTGAAAGAATACGCCCATTGGCTACAAATCAATATATGATTGGTTGATCAAACTGTCAATCCAAACGTACGCTCTCAGGCTCCGTTTACACAAAGACGAAACGGAGAACGAACCGAATTCAATATCAAAAAAGTATTCCGTCCATACGGTATCGTCGACCCGCTGGAGACGCTGTAGTACATATTCCGGGCCTGTAATTGGCGCTGTACTTCTGCCACAAAATACACCAAAAGCAGCGAAGAAGACCCCCCGAGCATGGTTGCCATGGTTGCCTTGTTGCCCTTCTCTTTATTCTCCGCGGTGGATTTAGCAACATGTAGTTCATGTAGTTCTCCATGTCCACTTGTTGCTGATGGTTGTGGTAGAGGAGCTGTAGATTTTGCACTAACATCTGTAGCATGGTCAGTAGCAGACAGTAGCTACTGACCATGCTACAGCAGTGAGCAACAGAGGTGGGGAGAGGCGGGGCTATGGCTTCATCGTTATCAGGAAATGATCGTATAGGACATATACACGGAGCCGTTTGGCCCCCCAGAGCGTTCCTTCCACAGATCTACCCACCTTGGGACCCGTTACCATTTGAGGACTCCGTTTCCGTGGTTCCGTTACGGCCTCGTGTGAACGAACCTTCCATACGATAGAGAACTGTAGTGGATACAACCCGTTTCGCCTCCGTGTAAACGTGGCCTCATTCAGTGTAACGGCCAGGGCATTCTATCCAGGATATAGAATACCTTGGTTGAAGAATATTCTACCCAGAGACCCAGAAAAATATTGATTGGTTGCATTTTTTTTCTAACACAAAACCACTCAAATGCGTAACACTGTAATATTACAGATCAACAACACAGATACGATTCTCATTTATTAATTTTATTTATATAATTAAATCGATTTTTTTGTTTGTTTTATCTGAGTGTTCCAGGGTATTCTCTGAATACCTTGAAGGCCCTGATGAAGGCCCTAAACATTTCCAGCTGTGGAATGGTAGCATATCACGTTATGCACTGTATTGCTAATCCCTTGAACACTTTCATCATTCTGATTATGTAATGTTTGTATTATCATAAAAGACTCATCAACAGTTAACTGTGAGGAAGAATATCATTTACTCCTGTTGTTTGTTTTTAAAATCAAGAGATAGTCTAAAAATACACATCGGCCAGAGTTTAAGGATGCATCTATAAATAGTTTTTTGTCTGACCAGCAGTCCAAAATGCAGAGATACGAAGGAGAAGCTTGCTAGGAGAACATGAACCTTTTTTTATTTCAATTAAATATAGATTAGCTAATTGTTTTGGCACTAATAGTCACAAGCAACATTGTTGGTAAATTCATGTCAATCTTTGTAATAAAAAAAACTCTTTGATTATTATATGTTCATTCTTAAACTAAGCAGGGGTCCTTCATTCTCCCTGTGGGGGTGCGTCATTATATACACTGTGTGATTAGTCTAACCCATCCGTTCTGTGTGTGTGTTTCCAGAACTCTAGGTTTTCTCTGGTGTGTGAGGATCCAGACTGTTGGATGAGTCTGCTCGCTCTGACCTCTGACCTCTCATCTGCCAACTGCACCATCTACAGCCAACGTGAGTGTTCCAGTGTAGCAACAGCATGTCCACCTGATGTTTCCTGTTGACTGCCCACTGGCTCAAACTCATTGTTCTAAAACATTTTCCCCCTTACATTGTACTGTTACTTCTCTATTAAGCATATTTAAGTAGAGCTGCACATTTTAGTCGACTATGCGATCCGTCAATTTACAGAAAAAAAGTCTACAACAATTTTCATAATCAATGTATTGATTGCAAGTAAGTATTTAAGCAATAATGGCAGAATTTTTTTTTTATCAGAATCTCAAATATGGAGATTTCCTGCTTTCTAAATTTTATATCATATCCAAGTAAATCTCTACGCCAACATAAATGCTAGAAACCATTTATCAAATGTTTTATTACTCATTTTAAATGTCAAGTGAGTGGTTGAAGTAACAGGTTAGCAGTTTCCTGAGTAGATGACCCTCATCACTAAGCAGCTATTGAACAGGCTTTCCGGCTTGAACAGGACAGGGACATTGACCCCTGACACTGAGAGGTGGGTCAGTCCCAGGGCTTTGCTATTGTTGACTTCAATGAGAGTAGTTCCACCTTTTCTATGTTCCTACCACCACTAGTCAAAATGTTGTTGCCTCCAGACAACACTACCCCCAAATGGAATACATTTAGTGTATATTAACTTGCATGAAAAAAAAAAAACCCTGTGTTTTTTTGTTAGCTTCCTGTGGTGACCTGAGCTTCTGTGTTTCAGGTGAAGAATTGTTCTGTAAGGTGACCAGGGAGCTTGCAGCTGGTGAAAGGCTCCTGGCGGCCCTGTCCTCACCTGTGGGCTCCTGCTCCTCCCCCCCCCAGGCCCAGCTCTCTCCTCCACTCAGCCTCGTCACCCAGAAGCCCCCTGTGGGGACGGAGGACTCTCTGTACCCCCCAGCTCTGCGCTCAGAGATCCAGCTCCTCCCACAGCAGGCTGGCATGGCCGCCATCTTGGCTACTGCCATTGTCAACAGTGAGTAATATATATAAATCAAAGTCTGTTTATTCGTTAGCAGTACAGCTATTTTCTTCAATAAAGTATATGTTATATCTACTATATACAACAACTAGCTTCTAATCTGGCTAGGGAAACTATCCATTAGAATAAGATAGTTTGGAATTTAAATCATTCAAACGATACAAAGTGATATTAAGGTTTCTTTAAGAAAGATATATCCTTAAGAATCTGTATTTAACATGTACTGTAGAGTAAATATGAGAGACTGTATGGCCTATAAGTATTACATGCAATACAGTTTCCCTTCTAGCCTTTATGCTATACTTGTTTTGTCTTGTAAGCCCAACGACCTTTATCCAGTCAATGTTTTTGCGATAGCTGCGATATAAGTTGGTACCGGAAAGCCATCATGGCATAAATCTGTATTTCAGCATCTGTCTTCTGGCTGCAATGATCTCTTTGGCCACAAGATGGCATTGCAACTCTTCAGCTCAGCTGAAATATGATGATTATTGTCAATGCCCTTACTGTGTGTGTGTGTGTGTGTGTGTGTGTGTGTGTGTGTGTGTGTGTGTGTGTGTGTGTGTGTGTGTGTGTGTGTGTGTGTGTGTGTGTGTGTGTGTGTGTGTGTGTGTGTGTGTGTGTGTGTGTGTGTGTGTGTGTGTGTGTGTGTGTGTGTGTGTGTGTGTGTGTGTGTGTGTGTGTGTGTGTGTGTGTGTCCAACATGAGTGATTGCTTCATCTATAAGAGCTGTAGATTGACTTATGGAAATGGTTTCTGAGATTTTACAGTTAAAGGTACTTGAGTCACTAATTTGTGAAACATTTTAAGTCATCTAACTCTAAATGTATCTTCTATCCATCTATCAGAGGACATCTTCCCATGCAAGGACTGTGGGATCTGGTACCGCAGTGAGAGGAACCTGCAGGCCCACCTCATGTATTACTGTGCCAGCCGGCAGAAGCAGCCGGCTGCAGCCTCGTCTCCGCCACAGGACAAACCCAAGGAGTCCTACCCCAACGAGCGAATCTGCCCCTTCCCACAGTGCAACAAGAGCTGCCCCAGTGCCAGCTCACTTGAGATCCACATGCGCACACACAGTGGTGAGTGCCAGACCTACTGTCTCTCCACGCCCAACATACAGGTCCAAACATGGAGACCTAACTTGTAGATGCTTGACCAATGTGCCTTAATGTTTATCACATTGTGTGGAAGATTGGCTCATAATGTGTCCCTCTGTCTTTTAACAGGTGAGCGTCCGTTTGTCTGTCTCATCTGTCTGTCAGCCTTCACCACTAAAGCGAACTGTGAGCGCCACCTTAAGGTCCACACTGACACACTGAACGGGGTGTGTCATGGCTGTGGCTTTGTCTCCACAACAAGGGACATCCTTTATAGCCATCTGGTCACCAGCCACATGGTTTGCCAGCCGGGGTCTCACAGTGAGGTCTACTCCCCAGGTCCCGGCCTACCCAAGCTCCCCCTGTCCACTGGTAAGACATACCATCAATGTGACTAAATGTGGCTACTTTTCCAGATTGTGGATCAATTATTGGCTCATTGATATAACTGATGCTTTTCTAGATCCCTTCAAATGTATGCCACTGTTATAGTTTGCTGTTTTTTACTGTCTTCAGGTCTCAGTCCAGGAGACTCTGGTGTGGTGCTGAAGTGTCAAGTGTGTGGCCAGAACTCTGACTCACCTGCCCAGCTTCAGCAGCATGTGCGAACCCACCTAGAGGTTAGGGTCCCAGTCGAAAGGAGCCCCACCCCCTGCCAAAGCACCCCATCTTCAGTTGACAACCCCCACCTCCAGCAGTCTCCCCAGGACAGGGAGTCCCTGGCCTGTGTCCCTACGCCAGAATCGGTCAGTCCTGGTGCAAACGGAGGCTCCGCCACGCCTCGAGACTACAGTCCTATTGATGTAAAGATCAAAGAGGAGCCTCCTTCGGACTTGGAGACAGAAGAGCAGCAAATGGAGATTAGGGAGGCTGGAGAAGATGAGGAGCTGGGTGAAGAGGCAGGAGATCAAGAAGCAACAAGGAAGACAAACAAGAAGCAAACATCCTCCTTCCAGACATCCACCTCTCCAAAAAGTCTGGCCACTGGAACTGTAAAGGCAGAACCAACTAGTCCCACCCCTGGTTCTAGCCCCGCACATGTCAGTGGTACAGGCTCAGTTCTTCCTGGAGGAGCAATGTTCTTGTCTCAGTACATGTTTAATCCTGAGGCCGCCATCCTGCCTCAGGCCTCAGAGATACTGGCTAAAATGTCAGAGATGGTCCACAGCCGTCTGAAGCAGGGCCAGACAGTTCCTCAGAACAACCCGGCTGCATTCCTACCCTCTGGACCAACTGCACCTACAGCCACAGCCACTCCTCCTCACAAAGGAGCCACCTGCTTTCAGTGCGATATCACCTTCAACAACATCAACAACTTTTATGCACATAAGAGGCTGTACTGCTCCAGTAGGCATCATGGAGAAGGTGCAACCTCAGCTTCAGACCCTGGGGCAACTAGAGATGCAGCGCCAGCGACACTCCCTTCCAGTGGGGCCCATGGCACGTCAGCATCACCTCAGGGCGGAGCAGCAAGTAGGGCCGCCTCTGCTTCTCCCTCTGACTCTGACCCTCCTGCAGGCAGTGGAGCAACAGAATCTGGGAGGGTCGTGGAAGTGAAGACAGAAACCCCTACAGGAAAGGAAGGACTATCATCCTCTTCTGAAGGGGAAGGTGGAGGTGGAAGTGTGGGAGGAGGTGGAGGAGGAAGAGCAAGCGAAGGCAGCCAGAGTCCTGCAAGTGGTTTTGCAGAAGAACAAGAAGACGATCCCAACAGAACATTCTGCGGAGCCTGCAACATCCGCTTTAGTCGTCATGAGAACTACACCGTTCACAAGCGCTTCTACTGCGCCTCCCGCCATGACCCATCCAACCACCGGTCCCTACACATGGCCAAGGGAACAACCACAACGCCTTTCCTTCCCCAACCCATCAGGACACGCAAGAGAAAGAAGATGTATGAGATTCACATGGCCAGAACTGAAGCCTTAGCCAACGCTGCTGCTGCTGCTGCCGCTGCCTCCGCGGCTGCCTCGGCTCCGTCTGCCTCTGTTCTGGGCTTGGCAGTGAAAGAGGAAGGTTCTCCCAGCGGGGCAGGCAGCTCCAGCCCTGAAGGAGATGGCCCGATTGACCTCAGCAAGAGGCCCCGTCTGAGAGAGGTTCCACCAAACAGCAGCAGCAGTGTTCTCCCCTCCCTGCCACTCACTGACTACCACAAGTGCACTGCATGCAGTATCAGCTTCAACAGCATTGAGAACTACCTGGCTCATAAGACCTACTACTGTCCTGCCACCACCCTGCAGCCTCACACCCTGGAGCAGCTTCACAGGCTCAAGAGATCGGCCTCTACCTCTCCCAAAAGCAGGCCTCAGCAGGAGCGCCCAGAACTTCTGCACCCTATAGAGGCTAAAGCTCTGCCAGCTGAGTGGGTTGCCCTTGCTCAAAGCACATCGTCCAGTCCTCACCCCTCCGCCTTACCCGCCTCTGATGCCACGTCTCCTCTCCATACAGCCACCACACTGGCAGCCATCCCAGGAGCCGGAGCCAAAGGCCTCGGTGCCTCTCAGGTGATCTGCCCCTACTGCCCTAACAGGCTCGTCCCCTGTGACCTGATGGAGCACTTCAAGACTACCCACGGCATGCTAGTAAGCATTCAGCCCCCCCAGCCAGGTGGTGCAGTGAGCCGCAGCCCCAGCCTCAGTCCCAGGGATGGAGCTGCGACCACCTCCACCCTCCAGATCAGCCAGCCCAGACTGCGAGTCCACAGAGAGAGCCTCAATGGGCAGACAAGGAGTGGTTCAGCTTCACCGGCTTCCCCCCTGGCAAACGGCAGCCCTTCAGCTGGGGGGGGGTCACCTTTGGCTGGCTCCCCCCTGCCTGTTCCTCCCCAAAGGGCTCCCTCTCTGACTGTGACCCCTGTGCCTGAGGTCCTCAGGGAGACTGTGGGGGCTTCCCTCCTTCCAGACAAGGCTGTCCCGAACACAGCCTCCCATCCCGACCCCACCCCCCAGCCTGCCCTTATCTCTACCCCCAAAAGCACAGTGATCTCCCCTGTCCTGAACGGTAACTCCCGCTTCTGTCGGCTCTGCAACATCAAGTTCAGCAGCCTGTCCACGTTCATAGCTCATAAGAAATACTACTGCTCCTCCCACAGTGCTGAACATGTCAAGTGAGCATCCTCGTCCCCTGACTGTCCTGCTCTGAGCCCAGGCTCTGCTTCAATAGGTTCAAAGAAGCCAGATGTCCCTTTTCCTCTGCCAGTCCTCCCGCATGGGTGCCAGAAAGGCGCTCAGCTGGCATGACCATGAATGACAATGAACGACTGTTACTCTTACCTGACAGGGCCTAATGCTCCGAGCAGAGTCACAGGTGTTGTTACTACCACACTGAAGTGAGGCTTCTGATGGGTCAACGTTTGGAGAACACTAAGAGCTCAGATGCTACCTGCACACACTGCTGTGCCCTCGTCCCATTGATCACTCTGTGTCTTTGTACCGCAGTCACCAATTCAACTCCTGCCACTCCCAGGCCTCACAGTTGCATTATGGGATGTTTCAAACATGTCACGTCCTCTCTCTGTCTCTCTGTTGAACTGTCAGTAATTAGGTTCTGACATGTGGAGGCATTTCTGACGATGACTGATAACCCGCTATGTTAATCTGGTTATGATAAATCTCCAGACTTTTCCTGAGCTCTTAATGTTCCAGACTAAAACAGAGGAATAATTTCTCTAGTGGAAAAACACTTGATCACTGTTAATGTTTTTATTATCTGTGCATAATGTATGATGTCTGAAAACAAGAATTATATTATACTATTGTTTCAACACTGGCTCTTTCTTCCTTACTAGAGAAGCTGAAGCGTTTTTAGCTGAAAAACAAAAATGTATTATCACAATGTTACTAATTACTGAAGGATAATATTGCAAAATTTACCATTTTTGGTTTCTTTTCATATACACATTTTTTTCTCTTCAAAAAATTCAAGCAAGAAGACGATGTGAAAAATATTTATCTTTTTAGTCCTCACTGATTTCATGTCAACAGAAAACTACCTACCTGGTGTCAGAGAGTACTTGTATTTTTATTTGTATATTTTTAATACTGTTGGAAGGATTTGGATGTGTTTTTCTAAGTGTAGATATGTAATATCTTCTCACAGTAATCACTGGGATCACACTGAACTTTGTTATCACGTTAGCCTTTGGTGTTCTGGTTATTTAGTTGGTGGTGATGGCTTAAACCGGCGCAACCCCCCCCCCCCCACGTTTTGGTGAGAATAAAGGAGGCTCCCTAAACTAAATTCATATTTTCAATCAAAGTCTCTTTAGTGTCCAGCCTCAAGACCATGCTTTTGCTTTTTTACCACGCAGAGCTTCACAATGCCTTTCCATACTTATTCTGAGAAATACACAAACATGTTTACCACACATAAACAATAATATGTTTTCTTTTTAAATTATTGTGGTTCTGTCCGGCAATGAAGGCATAGCAGGGAACATGTTGAGCACGTCTCACACTGTAGTCTATGCACGTACGTAAGTGGTTTCCCCTGAGTGTGGCCCTCGGTGTGTGATAGATCCTAAATGGTCAGTGGTGCACATAGTTTACGCCATGTTCCATGCTGCTGCTGCTGCTGCTGCTGCTGCTGCTGCTGCTGCTGCTGCTGCTAATACAGTGTTAGTTAGAACTGTGAAATGTTATTTTTTTTCAAATATTGATGCAAACTTACCAGTAAGGGACATCATATGTTTTTAAAGTCCACATTTTTTTTAATATACACATATATATATATATATATATATATATATGTTGCCAATATTGCATCCAGATGCTGAATTAATTTGGTTTTCACTCCTGACAGAAATGGTTGGGAGAAATATTGTCATACCAGTTGATGTTGTTTTTGTACACCAAGGGACACCAGAGCAAGCTGTAAACACAACAATATTTCACATTAGAATCAAACAAGATTGTTGCAATGTTGAATGTGGCACTGTTAGTTTCTCATGAAGTGAACGATATTCGCCCCATCACCCCCTTTCCAAAACTGGAAACCAAATGTAAATTGTTGGATGTTTTCATCACAGTCCGATTCTTGGTTCACTTCCTGCTCTGATGTGGTTTGAAGCAGCTCTGTATCAGACACATATTCTACTAAGTGTTTACAATATGCTGGTCCCTCAGTTCAAAAGGAGATATACAAGCAGGAAGACAAGTCATGTCAGTTAGTCACAAATGAAATAAGTGAGTGCTTGAAAATCATCCTGCACTTGCACTGTGTTGTATAAAATGTGCTGAATGTTTTAGTTTTAGGGACTTACTTACTTTTGTGATGTATTTATGTTATGAAGATCTTTGTCCGTCCAAAGTGCGTTACCTTGAAGGATTTTCTGAAAGATGTTGAACCCTTTTTTATCTAGTTGTAAAGACATGTTTTCTTATTGATTCCTCTGATCATAATGGAAAGAATCACAATGAAAGTCCAAACTTTTATTTCCATTTCATTTCAGTTTCATTACACTCTTGTTCAAACTATGCATGGGAAATAAAAAAAGTTCTGAGAGACAGTGATGGAGAGAATGAGTGAACTTCTTTCTAGTGGCTTCCATGGATTCGGTGAGCTGCTCTTCCAGCTGCTCTCATCCTGTGCTTGAGAAGGAGTCTTTGACTTTTGCAGGTGAATAAAAGTTGCTTATGTGTAGTCACTCGTTAACCACTTCCTTTCATAAGAAAGTTTTCACTGTTTAAAACTTGCTCTTGAATAAAGGCTGAGTGAATCATCAGCTTTCCTTTCAAATCATGTTCATGAGCACCCCTAAGAAGAAGAGTGGGCCAATCAGCTTCAAGGCTGTCTCCATCCCAGGCAGAGTGCACCCATAGCCATAACACTGTGCCTCAAACGCAGATCAAATGAAGCACACTGAATTTCTCGCCCAATGTTTATTCTCCAATTCTAAGCCGTCTCTCTGTGGTCAGTCACCGTGAACCCCCCTGTTGCCCCCGGGGCCTGCCTTACTTGTTTATTTGAGACACAATCAGTTATATCATTTTCTTTCCCTACATAAGGTATATTTGAACACGGATACATTTACATTTCGATTTGTAGAGTGCTTTACAGATACAAGTTAAAAATTGATGAATAACATTTGATTACAGTTTTTCTCGATTGCTAACACAATACAATTATACATATAGCACAATTATTTTAACTGACACTCAAAGAGCAAAACATTGGCTCAAATCTCAAAAACTCTAAACACGTTTTCAGCTTTTCACACAATTTGAAAATCAATATGGCACTTTTTGCAAACGACTACACACGTTTCTCCACGTAAGACACAGGAATCTGACATAAGGTCACGTGTTAGCAGGTTTAAAACACTGATATTCAAAATGCCTCACACATGGAACAATGATCAAGAAACACGTTCCACCTGACCAAACAAGTTGGCTCATCAATCAGGATGTTAGCACTATAAAAAGACCACAGGTGAGTACTTTCTTACAGTAACAATGGAAGCCAACATGCAAGAGGAAGAGCAGAGCTGAGAGTGAGAGGAGGAGGAAGAGGTGGGGTGAGAGTGAGAGGAGGAAGAATGAGAGGTAGAGCTGGAGGGAGAGGATGTGGACAAAGAAGGAATACTCTCTAATGAAATGAAATGTTATCAACCATGGTGTGATGATGAGAGAGGCTGGACAGAGGGTTCAGCCTAATCTAAGCCGATGTACTGTTGCCTCTGTAATCCGGACACTTAGACTTGAAAACAGGTTAGTTACCAGTTTATAGCTCTGCATAATTCATGATATATCAGTGCTTATATCTGTTGTGTGAAACGTATTTACTTCATTACTGTAATTGTATTGTTGGCATGTTGCATACTATAACTACACAAATCATGCACATTAGACTGTGGTAGACTTACTTTTATGCAACACAGACACTGACCAACCACTATATCTTTGTTTTTTATCTGAAGGACTGAGAAAAAAAGAGGTGCTGGTGGAAAGCTAAGTATTTTCAATGAGGCACAGTTAGCAGCAGTTGCAAACTTGGTTTTGGCAAACCAAACAATGCATCACACTTAGAGAGATCCGAAGCCACATCATAAGGAACAACACCATTTTTCAACAACATCAGGCAAGTCAGCCTGTCCACTTTGGCCCGTGTTCTCCAGCGTAACCAGGTTCAGATGAAGTAGCTGTACAGGGTGCCCTTTGAGAGAAATGCTGAAAGGGTGAAAGATCTGAGACACCAATATGCGGATGTAAGTACAACATTGACTAAAGTAGCCTATACTGTAATAGACCATTGATTCAGTAATCCACACATAGCACATTTTTTTTGTACTTGTCTAAACGGCTTTGATTGATATTACTGTAATTTCTGTTTTCAGAGAGTACTGGAGATGGATGCTGATTTCATCAGACATGAATTTATTTTTATTGACGCGCTTGGCTTCAACCTCACAAAGACCAGGAGAAGGGGTGACCATTATTGGTCACAGAGCCATCATAGATGTCCCTGGTCAATGTGGTGGCAATATCACAGTGGAGATCTCTCAATACTCTAATTTCCCCTCCTCGACTCCTATCCTTGAGACTTATTCCTGCCCACAGGAGATGCGAGCCGAGAACTGAGGAGGGGAGCCGAGGAGAGAGGAGGGGAAGCAGCAGGCGGTTAGAGAAATGAGAACACCTCTCCTCTGAGCGGTCATTTTAAAGAGACGTCCATTAATGATGACAGGAGGCACAGCAGCCCTCTGTCTGATGGACAGATGTGTTCATGACCACTTATATATTTACTTTAATTCATTGACAGTGCGGTATAATGAGACAATAACAGGCTACAGATGCAGACATATACACACACATATTTATATAAATATATACAATTTCAGAATCAAACAAGTATGAGAGCACTCATAACGTAACACTATCAGACACTGGATATATCCCCCCCCCCCCCACCCTCTCTCTGGTCGCTGAAATGGGGAATTGAAATTACGGGCCAAAAGTTGTAGGCTATTTACAAAAGTAAGCATAGGACACCAAAACAACACATACACACTGTACCTCACACACACACACACACACACACACACACACACACACACACACACACACACACACACACACACACACACACACACACACACACACACACACACAGTCACACACACACACACACACACACACACACACACACACACACACACACACACACACACACACACACACACACACACACACACACACACACACTGTAGCCTACCACACACACCTACAGCTCCTAAAGCATAATCAGGCTACAGCCGTTGTGTATTTTATTATGTGAAGCACTAAATGGTTTTAGAAAAATATTGACTCTTTGTTTGTAGATATCTACTAAACTACAGCAAATACAGAGAGTACGCCTGTTATACTGAGTGATATATATTATACACACTGCTCTGCTTTCTGCAAGGACCTCGCAGCTGTTCTCTCTGTAAAAGTCGCGGTGAGACCAGTTAATAAAATAATACCCAGGGGATGCGTGCAGAGCTGTCATTGGCTGAGATAAGTCCGGCCGTGCGTCACGACTCTTTGAATCATCTCTGTTCCCGGAAATGCATCCGCGAAGGACCGTGGAGGACCCATCAGTGTATCCTCGGTTATAGCTCCTTCAGAGAGCCTCCTCGATGCTCGATCCTCGGTCCTCGAAGTGCATTTAGAGAAATGAGATGTCCTTCAACATGGCGCACTGAAATTAATTTCCGGGTCACTACCGGAGGACCGAGGAGTCGAGGAGGGGGAATTGGTGAAATGAGAAAGGGCCCATATGTGTTCGCCCTACCATATGTGTTCGGGGTCGTCGCTTACCAATTACGTCACGCGTTGTGATTGGCTGTACGGTAATCGCACGCTGATTGGTGTAACTAGGGGCACTGACTAGGGTATACCGGGGGTCTGATCAAAGGATGAAGCTGTTAACGTGCTGCTACCATAAACTGGCTGTACACAAACTGAATCAGAATGATCAAGTTATTAGGGTTGTCCCGAATACCATTTTTAGGGCTCCGATTATTCGGTAGTAATCAGCAGCGAACCGGTTCAACACGTGCATTTCGGTGTATTCACGGCATTCAATTTCTTATTCTACAGTATTGTTGTTTTATAGTTATTTGTTAATGTAACCCAATTTGTGTTCTTTGAAATTGAAAAGGATATCGCATTGTGTTTGTTACTTTCATTGCAGTTGTATATGTCTCCTATTTATGAACATACTTTTATTTTGAAGGAGAGGTAGCGCTGTTGAGAGGAAGTTGTTGTTGCTATGAAAACAACGTGACGGAGATTAACGGAGAAAAGTAATATCTACATATAAAGACGGAGAAAGTAAACGATAACGTTTATGGTTAAGTGTTAGCACCCCCCGAAGAGGCACAAGCTCTTACGTTGATATTGGAGATTTCAATACATTGAATTAAAAAAAAAAAAAAAAAAAAACGAATATCCGAATAACGAAATTGAAACCCGAATAGATGAGAGTAACAAATGCGTCACTTCCGGGCAAAAATAACGGCTCCGCCCACTTTTGGGGGAAAACAACGTCGTCAGTTGAATGGCGGTCAATACAAATTCTGAAGTTTTTGCCAATCCGATCAGAAATTTAAGAAAACCGGAGATTTTTGGATCTTCAAAGAGCCCGATTCCAATGGCCAGACAGGCAAACAATTGCATTAAGCCATTAGAAATCGACGATTGGGCTCGATATATGGTTAAATATAGCAGTAGGCTATAAATTTTCCTAGATGAGAGTAACATCTGCGTCACTTTACGGCCCCGCCCACTTTTGGGGGAAACAACGGCCGTTTCTCAGTCGCGAGGAAACTGGCTTCCAAGCCAATATTTCAAGGATACTACGTCATCGAGTGCCGCCGAAGGACTGTTCCAATCTCCAGCATACTTGGAATTCCACCGAGGCCACGTCCTTGGTTTGGGGGTAATTTCGAGGCTGCACATGGGTAGACTTTGCGTCTTTCAAATCCCCACAATACTTTGCGCACGGACCAATTTCAAAAACCCTTGCGGAGAATGGCTGAACCGACGCAGCATAGCACACATTTAAATGTAAGTATGTAGTGGCGTAGAACATTTGTTGGTAAATATGTTACTTTGTTGCATTTGTTATTACCAAAAATGTGTTCCGTGAAAGTAAAGCAAGTTAATAATTAGATAGACATCGTGAGGTATTTATTTTCGGTACAGTTTATGTTGAAACTGTTAGAGAGAGTGGCACACTTGTTAGCCTGTTCCATTCTTCTTTGTTTTCCGAAGCCGTGGCTTGGAAGTATACTTGCTTCTTTTCTGAAGGAAGTGACTTGGAAGTATGCGACTACCAAGCCAGTATCCTCGCGATTGAGAAACGGCCAGTGCTGTCATTTGAATGGCGATTGAGCCTGAAGCCACAGAGCTCTTCTTTTACTGTCCTTTCTTCTTAGAGGAAGTACAGAAACACTGAAGTCTTGATTATTTTTTATGTTTGAGGTGCAATAAACGACACAGCAGCTTTTTGGCATGATAAAACTATTATGTTCCGCCTCGCTCATGAGAGTAACAGCTGGAGAAATTAGAGCCTCGCCTACTGATTTTAATTGAACCATATATCAAGACCGATTGTCGATTACCAATGATCGAATGTAATTGTTTGCCTGACTGGCCATCGTAATCGAGCCCTTTGAAGATCCAAAAATCCACGGTTTCCAATTTTTTTTATCGGATTGGCAAAAACTTCCGAATTTGTATTGACCGCCATTCAAATGACAGTGTTGTTTTCCCCCAAAAGTTTCTGACTCGTAAAATGATTGGATATGGTGTAATTTGGTAAATGATTCTGTGTTGAAAAATGTATATCTTTAAAAACTGCGTTGGTGTATTATGGCGGGCCAAACTATTTATTTTGTTTGTAAATCGATCGAGAGGGGTGTTCAAATAACGTATTTTGGGGTGTAGAACACAAATCTATTTAGATGCTTTTATTTTGAAGTTGTTGCTATGGAAACAACATGACGGAGAAAAAAGTAATATCTTCTACATATAATAACGGACAAAGTAAAGAATTAAGTTATGTTTAAATGTTAGCACCCCCCGAAGAGGCTCAAGCTCTTAAGTTTAATCTAGAGTTTCAATACATTCGGAATTTGGCCGTGTAAAATATCCTCTTGGGTTGCCGTACAGCCAATGTGTGACGTCATTGGTAAGCGTAACGGACGCCGAACACATCTGGTAGGCCGAACACATAGGTACCTACACCGGAACCAACAATCAGTTTTTGCCGTAAATGAGTTCGGTTCAGAGGATAAAACACATACAACATTAATTAAACTCGATATTTGTTCACTTGCATTTCACTTTGAATTTAATTTTTCTTTTTTTTAAATGACACCGAAGCTTTCTCAGGGTGGGCCAATGAGTAAACTATGGTGGCTACGCCACTGGTGTATGCACTGTTTGGTATAACTGTGGCAGGCATACGTCTGTGAAATATTTACGTCCTGGAAGGATATAGCGTGGATCCAAGGTGGTAATAAGTCGTCGGAACCCATCATCCTCCACTACAGAAAGAGGCTGCTGATCAAGTCCAATGAATTCCATTACTTTTGCTGTTATTTCTTTTGACTTCCTACTGTCCCTGCTATAGGGTTCCTGCCGTTTAAATGTGTCACTGTTACGGCCCACCCTCTACTCCGCGGTAGTGGCTCTTGGGGAGATCCGCAACATAAAATAATACACACAAAAACAGGTAATTAGATACTGTGCGTTTATTCACATAAACATGTGCGAAAACGGCACCCAAAAAGAAAGGTCTGGAGGACTGGCCAAAATAAACAAAACAAAGGAGGGAACCCGAGCCAGCCACGCCATGGGCCGTAGGACCCAGAGCCCCCCCCCCTACCAGAAATCAATCCAACAGCCCTAATAGAAACAATGAAGCCGCGAAAAAACTGGACTACCAGGTCCTCCAGGAAAAATATAAGCACATCTATCAAAACAGCTCAAAAATGCACAATAAGGTCTTCTCTCTCGGCGTCAGGATCGGGGGAGAGAAGTCTTCTCCTCCAGCTCCTCCTTTTAAGTACCCAGCTGAATGGAATTAGGAACACCTGGGGGAGGCAGAGCCGGGGGCGGACCAGGTGTACCTGCGCAGCAGAGAGACAGAGAAGACAACAAAGAGGGGAGCACGTAACAGTCACTAACTGTCAACTGAGTGGATGACAGAGTTTTTACTGACTTGGCGTTGGCTTGCCTTTCATACTTGCCGTATACTTTGACGTGATGAACTCTCAAATGTCGAAATACATTTGTGGTATTAAATTGTCGTTGATGCGTTCCACCACGGGGGATTTCTGCTTCACACTCGTTGCTATTTTAATGTCTGTTTCGGACACTTTGAAATATTGCCAGACTGGTGAAGCCATTTTCGCAGCTTGTTTTGCCGCGCTGCCCACGCACAGAGAAAAGTGTCATGTATTTTACGTCATCATTTTACGTCATGCGATCGGCATGTTTAGAGAGCACCGATCGATCGGCAGAGAGTGAGTATCGGCCGATATCGATCGGTGACCGTCCGATCCCATCCGTACTTACTCATTTGTATAGGTGTTCATAATATTCTCTGAAGGCTATTTTGTTCTCAATAGTAGTACATCATTTTGCTTTTGGGGGCTATCCTCTTCATTCACATCTGTCTCCAAGGTTTTGTTTTTCTAAAGTTTCCACTTTTTCTCTTTGTAATTTTGCCTTGGAGCTTGTATAGCTGATGATTTCCCCCCTGATATACGCTTTAAACGCTTCCCATCTAATAGCGGCACTGGTTTCTTCTGTATTAAACACAAAATAGTCGTCTATTTTTGTCCCTGTAAACGTAACAAAGTCAGGATCCTGCAACCACGTCACCTGAAATCTCCAGTTAGGGGGATTGTGTATAAGTTTATGAATGTGAACATCTAATGAGATAGGAGCATGGTCGCTTATCACTATCCTATCGTACCAACAGTTTTTAACCTTTGATATTAGCTATCTTGAAATAAGAAAATAATCTATACGCGACCGAGATTTATGCACTTGAATGACAAGAGTATTCTATTTTGCGAGGGTTTTGTTCTCTCCAGATTTCAACCAAATTCGTATCCTTTATGCATTGTTTCAGTAGTTTTCTAGTTGTAACCTAAAGGCCCTGACACACCAGGCCGATTTCGGCCGTTTTCGTTAGTCGGAAGACGAAGCGTGTCCTGTCGCCCAACTCAATTTGGTGTGTCCCGCACCGTCGGCCGTGACACGCCTTATTTGGATTGCCTGACCCGATGCATGGCCGATTCAACATGTTGAATCGGCCATGCATCGGGTCAGGCAGTCGGACCAAGCAATCACTTTGATTGGCTGTTCAGCTAGCGAATCAGTGCATGAGAAGTGAAACGGACGTGAGGGACGTAGACAAACGATTTAAGAAGGCACATACAGACTGCTATTCATTTTCATCTCATCATGGCGATCTGGAATGACGGAAACGAAGACCTGCTCATCACCTTGATCCAGGAGAGGCCAGCTCTGTACGACATCACAGAGAAAAGGTACTCGAACCGAGTAGTGAAAACCGGACTCTGGCGAGAGATTGAAACGCAACTTGGTTTCTTGGGTAAGATTATCTTTTTCATCAATTGAGCTCTTTAGCCGATACTGTTGGCTTTTTATTGTTTGCCACCGTACAGTGACGTTAACGTGAAATGTAATTTGTTATTTCAACCTTGTGTTTTGTTGTTATCTTGTTGCTAGCTGTTGCTAGCTGTGCAGTTCGGCACTGCATATAGATATGAATTGAACATGCTAACTAGCCACAATGCTTACATCGTTTATTTGTGTGCTTCAGAAAAAGAGCTGAGGAACAAGTGGGATTCTCTGCGAACCCAGTACACCCGGTACAGGAAACTTGCCCCTTCAGGTAGTTGTGGAGCACAAAGGACTGGCAAACAGCAGTGGATTCTGACCAGGCTGCAGTTTTTAGAGCCCTACACAAGAAGGAAGGAGAGTACTTCGAACCTCACCATCACGGTAACTATTTTATTTGTTGAATACAAATAAGTGTTTCTTGCTTCTTTCATTTAAAAAAACATTATTTTTATTCATTTGGTGATTACAGTGGTAAATATAACAATAACAGAATAATATATATATTATTGTATTATAATTATTGATGTGCTCATCACCTTAATGTTGCAGCTGGTAAAAGGAGGAGCTAATTTAAATTACATTATATACTGCTGGGTAGCTTATGAAAATCACCACGGGATCAATAACGCTTTTATCTTAACCTATAATAATACATGATAAAATATGTCTTGATTATATTTTGTAGTGTTCTGAATCTTCTAGAAGTATGTCTTTAGCATCTGAATAGAGCCATCACAATGTATCTACAATGTACTTCTCACACTTGACCACACCCCAAACTAATGGCACACACATTTCAGGGTATTGTTTTGTTATGAATGTTTAGTAAACAGTTTTAAGAAGCCATGGTATTAAATCCAACTTACTGTGAATTTATTTAAAAAAAATTAAGGAACGTCCGGTGGCTGCAGAATCAACGTCCGGTGGCACCAGCAGTGAAACCTCGACCAGCACCACCGAGGAGTCCTCCCACTTTGATGCTGAGCCCTGCACTCCCCTGGCAGAATCCACCATCTGCACCACACCGGCACCGCTCGGAGAGAGGCCAAACACACTCAGCACTCGAAGTCCTCCGGCGAAGCGCAGGATGATGATACTAAATGAGATACTGTCTACCGCTGTTCATTGTTCAAGATTGAAATGTAAATGAACAAGGCGGTTTTCTGCCTCTCTATTCACATGTAGCCTTTCATACGTGATGGTTTCTTCATTCTCGAACTGTTGTGGAGCAGAACTATAAAGTTGCAGGATTAGTCTCAAGTACCTCAATATAATTATAGTGTGTATGCACTTTAAGTGCTCATTTCATCATTCATTCATGTATTTTATATTCTACTAAAACTGAATCAAACCATAAACAAGGTGGCCTGTTGGGATTACTATATATATATATTATTTTATCCCACTTTATGCTTTGCTCTTGCTGCTTGTTTTACACTGATTTTATATCTTATTTCTTACTGATGTAAAGCACTTTGAACTGCAATCCCATGTATGAAAGGTGCTATACAAATAAAGTTATTATTATTCAGATGGATGTTTCTGCCCCTCTGTTCATTCTCCCATTATCCTCCTCAATCTGCCTAGAAGTATTTTAATGTTGTAGCTGTTACTATAACCAATACTAATGCTAGGGCTGCAACTGACAGTTATGTAGGCACATTGTTATTGTTTCTTATCGCTGTGCGATTAAAAGAATAAACACAAATAGCACGATAGGCAATGCAAAACTGTATTTCGTACCTTCATACACACAACATTAGAATGAGCTTTTATCAACGCCTGCATGATGATAACCTGTCAACATGACAGGAAAATTCACATGACATTAATACAGAGCGGGCAGAACCCAAATCTAGCTCCAGTGCCGCACGAAACATGTTTTCGATGGACGAGAGTGAAAATGGAACGCACACGCTATTTGTTGTTTGTTTAGATCACGCAGTCTGTTCTTCTTATCTGTCTTCCGGTTGTTGCCTCTTTTGAATGACGAATACACACTACCGCCGCCTGCTGGTAAGGAGAGTTATTGCCACTCACGCACTGAAGTCTTTGCGGTGTGTTCCCGTGCGACACATGGCCAAGACGCAGGAGAACACGGCGACGCAACAGCCGGCGTCGGCGTCGGCGAGTCCTCTGGTGAGTGCTTGGTGTGTCAGGGCCTTTATAGGTATCGCACCCTGTAGAGCGGTCTAGTGTCTAGGGTACAAAGGGTAAGTGTTACGTGCCACAGTGGGTGCTTGTGTGTGTGTGTGCTTTTGTGTGTGTGTCTCTCTCTCCCTGTGGAGTTTTTATATAACATTACAAGACTGATTCTTATTATTACATGATATGCTTATTGTGCTCATGAGATTGCTATGACTATAGAATAAATAGACACAATCACTAATCCCAGGTTCTGATGGGTTAGATACCAACGAGGGGAATAGTCAGAAGAAAGTTTTCAGCTTGCAATAGAAAGTAGCAGAAGCCAGATGCAAACAATGAGTTATTGAGGCTATGGCCTTGGCCGTCTGGGTTAGCTCTGCGCCCACGCATAGCTGGGAATCAGTATAACCAAGATTACACTTTTCTGTAGAAGCTTCATCAAAACAAATTACGTATGATGGTGCCAGAGTAGGGAGGGACTTCCACAGGCCGGCCGAATGCTGATTGGAGGATCGTGTTGCCAAGAGACTCTATCTGAGTCTGCGCACCAACCAAAGAGAACCAAGTCTAAACCATGGTATCTCTTCAGCTAGTCTTGACCAATCAAAAATGTACGGGCAACGCCCTGTGTAATAAAATGTATTGTCGCACGAGGTTCGAGGCTCTTCACGGATTTGGTGGTTACAGATTACAGCTTTGCTGCCTGTGATTCCCAAAGACGTGATGAGTCCTTGGCCAAGTAATGTGTTGCTCTATTTACAATAAATAGTTAAACTTAGAAGTTGTCTGTCTTTTCTGGAATTCTGAACCCAACATCCCCCAGGTGCTCCCAATCCCCAATCAGGGCCTCCTTAAAGGACCTGAGGAAGGCTGCAGTGGCTTCTCTCCTTCTCCTCTGGCTGCATGTGTGCAGCATGTCTCTATCTCTGTGTGAGGCCTGTGTTTTTGTGAATTGTTAGGAGATGTGCTCCAGTTTACCTTTTTGTGTATTGTTTAATTTAGTCACTTTCTTTTAGAAGGAAGTTGTTCTTAGTTACTTTAAGTTTGTTTTGCAAATTGGCTGGTGAGCCTCTTTTCTTTTTTATTAATTAAAGCATCACTTTGTGGCTTCAGCAGTCAGTTTCCTCTCCTTTTTCTCTCGCCCGGTTGTTTTTGTGTTTTGTTACTTCCCTTTGCACCCCTAGTTTAAGAGGGAACGTAACAGTAAGGAAGAGGTCGGGCCATATATACTAACTAGGTTTAATGTGAGAGACAGGATATCACCCATTAAGATAACATACCTTCCTGCTGGGTCTTGGATTGTTTTGCTGATTTGAAATGGAATTGTTTAGAATAAGTAAACCTCTAGCATAATTATTGTAGGTTGAATAGATTACCTGATCAGGCCACCTGTTCTGTATCATTTTAATATCTGGGACTGTGAGATGGGTTTCTTGAAGGAAAATATTTTTTAATTCTATTCATAACCTGTTTCACTTTGGTTAACTTTCTTAGCCCCCTAACATTCCAGCTCGTAACCTTTATATTAGAGGCACTTTTATTGTTTGTTCGTGCCATTTACTTTCCACATTAGTAATGCAAGGAAGAGGAATAACAGGTACTGCTGTGCTGAGTGCATAATACAAACAGGGAAAAAATAAAAACACATATACAAATATAAACATATACAGTACAGTACATATAAACATGTAAACCCCAGAAGTGTTTTTCTTTTTCTAAATCTCTCTAAAAACGTCAAATGTCACTTGTTTTGCATCAATCTTGATACAGGGTACTTATTATATGTTATCGTTTGGATTCCTAAAGCTTTAGTCTACTATCCCATCATTCAAGGGTGGTTTTCACTATAAGTAATGTTCATTTTTTTGTTCAATCTGAATTTACTTTCAAATAAAAAAAAATATTCTGACTTTTTTACATCCAACTCACAGGCTTATCATTGCTTTGAGAAAAAAGACTATTCATGTTCCCCTTTTAGAAGTGAAGTTACAGTATAGCGTATATAAGTATAAGTATAAGCGTCTTTGAGCACCTGTAAAAGCGCTAACAAATTAAATCTATTATTATTATTATTATAGTCATTTGTTCTGGGCATGTCATTTTCGAGCCTGAGGCCTGAAAAACAGGCTCAGGGGTTAACAGGTTAAGTTTAGCTCCATTTACCATAAAGCGTCAAATCAACCGTTTTGTAGAGCATGTTTAAAAAAATGTATGAGACCCTTTTTAATCTTTCTTTTTTGTATCAAGTTCCACAATTATGATCAGTACGTCCTTAAACACTATATTATGTAAACAAAATTCTTTACCTTTGGAAATCCCATCAAACATAGGCCTCATGTTAGGAGTTATTTTGTTGTTGCTAACATACGTAAGAGATTTCTGACACAGGTGGAATTAAAGGTGGGGTAGGTAATTTTGGAAAAACCAGCTCGAATGTGCTAGAATTTGAAAATACACAGCCGGAACAAATATGCCAATTCCTTACAGAGCCCCTCCTCCAACACACACGAACGAGCACATGTCCAATGAGGGCACGAGATAAGTTTTTGCACAGATGGAAGGCTGACAGGCAGGTAGGCCATCCAGTTATTTTAGCCGGGCCGGCTCAGATGATTGGTCGTGCTTTTTACAATACCACGGCTTCCAGAGATATCCACGGAATAGTTTTTATGGATTTTTTGTCATAGCACTTAAGATATTCATTGCTATCGGGATGTTAAGAGCATTCCATGGAATATAACAAAAAGTGTATCTCGAGGCGGTTTCTCAAACTTACCTACCCCACCTTTAAGTAAAACACATTTTTCAATAAGATAGACTGACTCAAAGTTTGTTCTTCCATCTTACATTTTAAAATTTCAAAGTCAAAGTCAACTTTATTGTCAAGAATTCCACATGTGAATCCAATACGTGTATCTACCGTCCAATTGTTTTTCTTTATTAAACACGTAAACGGAAGAGCGTTTGAGAGGCCTTTTTGCTTTTTACCTTGCGGAGGCCCAATCCCAAACCACTCCCTCGACCCTACTCTGTGACGGAGTGAACTCCGTCTGTAGCCACACTCGCATCTCAACGAGGCTCCCTCCTGTCAGATGGAGGGAGTCAATACAGCAGCAAGCTTTGGGAGGGCCTCCCCTCTCTCCGGCAGAAACAGGAAATGCCGTAACTGTATGTAACAACGGTTTCAAATCAGCATCTCTTAGACAAAAAAAATTAAATTAATAACTCAAATAAAACTCCAAACATCTTTAATTGTGTTACTTTTTTGTAAAGCTCTTTAATTTTAAACCTGATGTTTATAAGCTTCTTAGTTTTTGCAACAGTCTGTAAATATACCCAACTTTATAAATAAAATAAACACATTTACCTTTTTCTGGACTAAACACAGGTACGATCCTAAATTAAAAACATATGAGGTTATCATGAGGTTGTTAACATCGCAGTTTATCAGTGGATGTCTGCTGGAACTACTTGTAAACAGTGTGTTTCCTGACGGACACACACAGCGTGACTCCGGTCAGGTAGAGACCGGTCTCAAGACAGCACCGCTGCAGACTCGCTGTTTGAGGGCTTGATAGCCCACTCCCCCTCCACACCACTCCACACTCTTTGGTTTGGAACAGCCCTCAATATGGCGGACCCTCCGCGTGAACGCGCAAACGGAGGGGTAGGGTGTAGGGCAGGGGTGGGGAACCTTTTTACTCTCAAGGGCCATTTCAATTTTTTAAACATCCTCCGAGGGCCGTACAAATTATTGGCCTCTGCTTAAAAATACTAAAATCACAGCCCATTCATTTCGCCTTTCTTTCATCCCGTGCAAAGAAAAAGCAAACTCTTAATCCAGATATTTTACCATGACTCGTGCATGCATTCACGTGCACGGTTGTGGCATGACCACCAAAACAGAAAGTATATTGGACACAAGATATGTGCAAATGTATTTCGTTTCCTATCCATGTTGACGTGATTTAATAGTGGGGGGGGGACCTAACCTCCTCTAGGGGGGTCCTCACCTCCCCGGGAAGATTTTTTTTTAAATGTTGAAGTTAAAAGCCTCAATCTGGTGCACTTTGAGAGCAACATTAGGAGATCTATGGATACATCTCTCAACATTCATATGAAACAGAACTGGAAGCAGATGTATTTTTCTTTATGGATATTTTACAAATCACTCCCCTTTCAAACTGTATTCTTGTTTATTAATAACAACTTTTATTTACTGTCATATAGTATTTTATACCTGTTTACTTTATTCTCTTGTTTTTTAGAACTATAATGATCATATAAAGATGTGCCTTTACCTCACTGGTTGGAGAAAAAGCTTCTTATATTCGTTAGCATAGCTGGCTAACCAGATGCTAATAACAACAAAGTTATTGACTGTATGATCAGTATGACAGATGAACAGATCGCCACTGGGTTTACAACTAAAGACACAGCCACGCAGAAACTGCGGCATGTGTACGGCTCCTTATGGGTACTGCAATTTTTGGAAGTGCCGAAGTGACTTTCTGGTGCTCCCCTGCCATGCTCCCCTGTCGGGGCGAAACTCACGGAAGTGATTTCAAAACAAAAGCGGTGATAATATTATAAACAAAGGGAAACAAGGTGAATTTAGCGATCACAACGAAAACGGCCAAGACACATATTGAGCCCAGAAAATGGATGTTATTAAGGGCTGTAAATATACACTGAACACAAATATAAACGCAAGACTTTTGATTTTGCTCCCA
>NW_027640034.1:0-16152 GCF_949606895.1 Notothenia rossii | reverse complement strand
CCTAAGGATTAATTGCAGAGAATACTTAATTGTGAAATTAATTGTAAAACAACCAGATGGATTTATGGAGAGTGAGAACAGACCCAAAGTCAGTCTGTTAATAATCTTTGTATTCATAGACTTTATTTGCAACAGTCAGTTTTATTTTGTTAAAACAGGAAACGCGTTCATTACCACCGTGCGTACCGTGAATCTGATAATGTGGGACACAACAAAAAACAATCAAATGTGAAGTAAAATAAAACATTAAACATAAAAAGATTCAGTCAGTAAAACGAAACACGCAAACTGTAAACAAAAACAAGAAGTTTTAGTGTTATTACTTTTTTTCCACGAACTGTTAATTTAAGTTCAACCGCAGACTAAACTAAAAAACAGGATTAAAGGTACATTTAAACAGTTACAACAGAAACCAGGATTAAACCACATTGTAACTGAAGTTAAAGAAGGTTTGAATCTTAAATCAACGAGAGTTAAACCTGAAACTAAGGATTCAATCTGGTTAAAACCATAGTTGGACGAAAGTTGAACCTTGATTAAACGGAGTTAAACCAGGATTACAATTCTTGTGGTAACATGATTAAATATGAATTGCACTGGAGTTAAACCTGAAATGAACCCGAGTCAAACCAAAGAAATTAAACGGAGATAAACTGATGTTAACATGGAGTTAAAATAACAGAGTTACATGTAGAAAATACTGAGTTGGAAATACACTTATCTTTAAGTTATCCTGGAGTTAATGTCAAGATTCAAGCGGAGTTAAACACTTTAAAGTGGTTACACTGAAGGCATATAGATATACTGGAGTCAACAGTTATGATTAAGTCCAGCTTGGATTAAAGTAGAGTTCAACTGGTTTTAGAGTAAATATGGAGTTAAAGTGGTTTTCAAAGTAGAGTAAACATGGATTTAAAGTGGTTTTCAAAAAAGAGTTTCAGTCGAGTGGAATTTCAGCCCTTAAATAAAACAAACAGGATTCCTTAACACACATCAAACCTGGTTCCACCTGGTCTGACCTCCACATGATTAACAGTCAGACATTCAGAGAACCAAAAAGTGCCTTCAGTCGACTCAGCAGAAAACAGACAGACAACGAGATCAGGAGAGTCCGATAGAGTCCGATAGAGTCTGGTAGAGTCCGATAGAGTCCGATAGAGTCCGGTAGAGTCCGATAGAGTCCGATAGAGTCCGGTAGAGTCCGGTAGAGTCCGATAGAGTCCGATAGAGTCCGATAGAGTCCGGTGGAGATCAGGAGAGTCTGGTAGAGTCCGTTGGAGTCTGGTAGAGTCCGATAGAGTCTGGTGGAGATCAGGAGAGTCCGATAGAGTCCGTTGGAGATCAGGAGAGTGCGATAGAGTCTGGTGGAGTGTGGTGGAGTCTGGTTGAATCTGGTAGAGTCTGGTAGAGAAAGTTGGAAATCAGGAGAGTCTAGTTCAGTCAAATAGGGTCTGGTAGAGGTACAATAGAAACCAGTAGTGTCTGGTGGAGATCTTCTAGAGATCAGTAGAGTCAGTAGAGTCCAATGGGAGCCTGTAGAGTCTAGTAAAGTCCGATAGAGTCCGACAGAGTCGATTGTCAGGTGGAGTGGGAGAGAGTCCGGTATACTCCAGAGATCAGGAGAGCCCAGTTCAGTCATATTGGGTCTGGTAGAGGTACAGAAGGGTACAATTGATTCCAGTAGTGACTGGTGGAGTCTTCTAGAGATCAGTAGAGTCCAGTAGAGTAGAGTCGAGTCGAGTCGAGTCTGAAAGAGTCTTATAGAGTCGATTGTCAGGTGGAGTGGGATAGACTCTGGTAGAGTCAGGTTGACTCTGTTGGAGTCCGATAGAGTCCAGTAGACAGATTGATGAGTGCTGACAGGAGGAGGCATCAATCAGAGGATGAAGAAGAGGAGGAGGACGATGAACAGGATTCCAAGCAACACACCGATAGCACACCACTGACGACGATCTGTGGGAAAACAGACTGTTAATAAATATCAACTAATTATCTACAAGCTAAAAGCACGAGCATCCATTGTTTTATTTCTGTCACTACTGCAGTGTGAGGGCAGTTTACCGCTGGTCATGTGCGACACCTTAGCCAGTTTCTTCATGACATTGTCCAGTCTGGAGTGAGTGTTGTCCACCTCATGAGTGAAGTCATCCAGCATCCTGCAAGAAAAACACAGACTCATCAAGTCCGGCTTGAGTCAAAACATTTGCTTTGTCAGCTAACCGAATATCAGATTTTAAACAATATTTCTTGGCATTTAGCCGTGAAAAAACCCTGTTTTCTGCAAACAAAGGGAGGCATGCACTGCCAAGTTATTTACATTAAAGAAATTACATTTTAATAAAAAGAAAACTGACTCATTTAATAAGATGAACAGTTTTATTGATTCAGAAGTTGTTTTTGCTCCGTCACGGCCGCTCTGGGCTCAGCCACATGAACGGAGAGGATACAAAACTCTGGATTCGGCTTTTAGCGCATCTAGGACTTTAAAGACGTAATGATTCCTCCTCATGAGATGACCCACCTATTGCCCATTTCTAAGTCTTTATTTCTAAGTCTTTATTGTTATGATTTTGTATATATAGTACAGCTACTCTACTTTACTCTACCCAATGATATGCATTCAATGTAACCGCCTATAATGTATTACCATGTGCTGTATGCTTAGGCTGAATGTTTGTAATTTCTTGGTTATTTCTTCCGATGTATGTGTGTGAATGTTGTTTGTATGTTGTACTTGTTTGTTATTTGTTTTCTTGGGACCCCCTTGAAAACGAGGTGATTCACCTCAAGGGGTTTATCCTAATAAAGAAATTTGAATATATGATTTAAAAGTAGGGATGCTCAAGGGTTCGTACTGGGTAGTTGAATTACCTGAGACCCAGTTCTACGCTGGTTTACAGACGTCTCTTTCCCAGTGTAAGTCTATGGGAAACTTGTTTTTGGGCCCAATGACGTCAGGAGACTCACGGAAGTTGTAGTACCAACTTTTGGCCACTTTAAAATGTTCGCCTAAAAAAAAGGTGCTTTTTTTTACCCTTACTTCCTGTTGTGGTCCCTCACTTCCTGTCCTTGTCCCTCACCTGCTTTCCATGTCCCTAAACAACTGACTTACACGCCTTTTTTGACCATGCTAACTTTTGCCAACATAACATGTATTTGTCTGATTGGTCCGAGAAGACCTAAAAGTTTATTTTTTAGAAATGAACTTCACTTACCTTAAACCTACGATACCCTCACTCTAACCTCCAGGGCAGTATCCTGATGAAACCTCCAGGGACCTACCCTTCTCTATCCTACAGTAATGTCCAACCTTCCCTATCCTTTTATTCCTTCAAGTCTGTTGCCTCCCGGGACAAACCGAACGTAGAGCATAAACCCAGTCATGGAAATGAATCTGAAAGTCCTTACACAGACTGCTCATCCAGCTCCATGCCGATCCTCTCCGACATGTTCTTCAGGACTCCGATTGTTCCCGAAACCAGCTCCAGCTGCTCGTCCTGCTGCTCTGCAATCAGCTGATACAAACACACATTATTAAGCTTTGTTTGAATCCACCAGGTACCCAAAACATCCCCATAGTGCATCATCGCTCAGAGCTCTGTTATTAGGGACAGTGCACATTAATCAACATTTCTGTAAATGTGCCAAGAGGCTATTTTTCATCTGTAGTCCCTGGACAGATGTTGTAAGTCAACCTAAAGACACATTTAATTTTAAACAAGTAAATACAATCAGATAAAAACATGCAACATACAGTCCTGGAAATCTTAATGCCAAAAACAAAACAAGAAAGAACATTAAAACACAGGCAGTGGGTTGTAAGGAGCAGAAGATTGTGTCAGTGTTTCAGAGCGGATTCCATTGTTGAGCAGCTTCAACAGAAAATGAAGAATGACTGAAAGAACTTTTCCTGAGTGGAATAATGCAATCTCCTCTCGCTGCACCTCTTCTTATCCTAGTTGCAGTAGTGCGTATGATAATAAACCGTCTGAGAGGAGGTGAGGCCGTGGATCATCTTGTAAAGCAGTGGTTCCCAACCTTTTTTGTCTCGTGTACCCCTTGAGCCATTCTATAAGAAGCCCCTCACTCATCTGTGATCATTCGCCTACATCTTTACGTGTATGAAACCCTTCGTATCGTGTTCAACCCGACTGCTCCTAAAAGAAAATCAATTGTATTTCTCACATTCAATACAAGTCCATTTAAACTTGAAATCTACACTTGTTGTCAGTGAAAAAAAGACTCACTACTTATTTAGGAAGCCAATCATTTCTTCTTCTTTTTTTAGGAGAAGCCCCCCCCCTCTGAACAGCCACTTTTATCCGTCATATTTGAAAAGAAACATTATTTTCTGTATTCATGTAAAACAAAAGTTATTTATGTATTTGGTGATGACTTGCGCTATTTTTAGAACGCCAGGCACATGCGTACCCCCTGCGATCCCCTCAAGTCCCCCTAGGGGCCCCCGCACCCCATGGATGTATAATAAGAACTGGATACAGCGTGGGAGGCGGGGTCTCGTTCTTTCCAATGAGAGCTGCTCATTGGCGCATTAGGACAAAATGGCCTGAGATTTTCGAGAGCAAAACATCACAGATTACCCATCATGCCTGGCTGTCAGAGCAGAAGTACCTGTATGTAGTTCAAAGAGCGTAGTTCCCCCTGAAGCCCTGCCTCCTGTCATTAAGCCCCGCCTCCTATAATTAAGCACCACCTCCGATCTCCTGCTCTCGGCTCCATAGAATGAACGGAGAGAAATTAAATCTGGATTCAGCTTTAGTGCATTTTACAACTTTAAGGACCTAATAAGGGCTATAAAAGTGTTCGTGCTGGGTAGTTTATTTTGTTTAAAAAAGATTATCAGCTGATTTACAGACGTCTCTTTCCCCATGTTAGTCAATGGGGAAAAGTCTTTCTGGGCCCAGTGACGTAACGGACTGATACGGAAGGTGTAGTACCGCCGTTCGGCCACTAGGAATATTTTCCTCAGAGCCCGGAGCACTTCCTGGGGGCTTGCTGTACCCCTGGTTGGGAACCACTGTTGCAAAGAAGGCAAGCATTTGCATCGGCTGTGTCATGACTCCAGTGTTTGTGTACCTGCTGCTGGCCCTGCTGCTCCTCGATGCACTGAGAGTTGGCGTTCTGCAGCTGGCTGTCCAGACGGCTGTATTTGTTACCTCCGGGCTGCCAGATCGGACCTGAAGGGCCGCGCTCACCGAGAAGAGCCTGGACACAACAACACACACACACTGTCAGACATCTTACGTTTTGCAGCAGCTTCGGCGGACCAAAGGTAAGAATATGAGGAAAAATCGCATCAAAAACTCGACCAGGGAAACTCTTGGTCTTGATGAGAACACAGGATTTTGGCTCCAAGGTTCGTTGTCCTTTGCTTACAATGACAGGAAGCTGCAAATATATATTTTGTCCATATCCAAAAACGTATTTCCCTTCAATGTACCTGACCTTCCCTCACTGTAACCTCAAGGGACTTATATACCCTTTCCTTATATCACTTCCAAAGTCCTACCATACCCTAAATATGTTCATTTAATTCATTTCTTATTTTAAAAGTTACTTAACTGTATATCATTTTAATTGTATTCATCTTTAATCTTGTGTGAATCTGTGCTGCCCTGTTTTTCCTTCTGACCCTGTTGATGTTTAAACTCCTGAATTTCCTCACAATGATTAATAAAGGTCCATCATATCTTATCTCTTACATCAGGACCTACCCTACCTTGTTCATATATAAACTCCAAGGACCAACCCTACTGTTATATTCTTTTGAGCACTTGGCCTCCCATACCCTGTCTATAAACCTCAGGGACTTTTCCTACCTTCAACCCTCAAGAGTTAAGGCCACTACAGGGGGTATTTTAGTGTCTCTCGGGGTAAAAGTGTCTTTAAAAGGTTAGCTGCATTGATTTGAGGCTTTTCTAAAGGCTTTTTGTAACAGCTCCAGTATAAAAGTACCCCTGTGGTCAGTTACCTGGTGGTTCTTTCTGTCCCCTGAAGACGCACCTGGACTCGACATCTGTTCTTTCATTTCCTTCAAGACAAAAAAGTACAGTCAGCAGCCAATCAGATCGTTTGGAATCAAATCAGACACTAGCAGTTCAACGGCAACTAGGGATGTCACAATACCAGAATTTAAGTCAATACCAATACCAGTGACATTTGAATACCCAATTCTGGATTCGGCTTTTAGCGCATTTTACAACTTTAAGGACCTAATGATTCTAATAAATGTTAATCAATGCGAAAAAGTATTTCTGGGCCGGGCGATGTCACGGACTGATACGGAAATTGTAGTACCGCCGTTTGGCCACCTCGAATATTTTCTTCAGAGTCCGGAGCACTTCCTTCGGGCTTGGTGTTCAGTGACTCCTCACCTGAGCACAGAGATGAGTTTTACCTGATGTAAGTGAAGCTTACCTTGACCGTCTGCCTGGTGCTGGTGATGAAGGCTTTCCTCTTCAACAGTTCTGCCATGTCCAGGTTGAACTTCTTTGGGTTGGACTCAACGATGCGTTCACGGACAGTTAAGAAAAACACTCATCTTTCACAGGTTAACACTTCACATCTCTGATCTCTACAACACGTCAGGGTGTCATGGATCCGATGTAACACTCACAACATTAAAGAATAAAACAAAGAGGAATCAATAAAACAAAGACAGAGAGATGGTTGAAGTCAAATAGTATATTGCTGTACAGCACTATAAGAGACACATTACCTTGCAACAAAGCAGTCAATAGTGTAATGTCCCTACAGTCTAAGGGGAATCTCAGAGCTTATATGCACCTCAAATTGCATCCGTAGTTAAACTTTTCCTGACCTCTGTCCCCTCTATCTTTAAATCATTCTAGGTTTCACAACTCTGCTGACACCTTACATGCTAATGTTGGCCACAGAAATAAGTATGCCTCCTTTTGGAAACTAAATGGATATTCACTAGTATGGTTTGAAACACATGATTATATAAAACAGATTCTACAAGGGTTTTAAAGGATATTGATGGTCTCGTCCAGGTCCTCCAGGTCCCACTCGATGGAGCGCAGACTGTTCCTCAGCTCATTGGTCGTCCAGTCCATTTCCTCCTTGGAGGCCCCGCCCCCTTCTTGCAGCAGCTCGCTCCATCTGTGGTGGAGGCTCTGCGCTGCGTTCACTGCCTTCTGAACCTCCCTGTAACACACATAACACATCAGTGAGGCGTTCAGTGCCTTCTGAACCTCCCTGTAACAAACATCATAACACATCAGTGAGGCGTTCAATGTCTTCTGAACCTCCCTGTAACTAACATCATAACACATCAGTGAAGCGTTCAATGTCTTCTGAACCTCCCTGTAACTAACATCATAATACATCTGTGAGGCGTTCACTGTCTTCTGAACCTCCCTGTAACTAACATCATAATACATCTGTGATGCGTTCACTGCCTTCTGCATGACAGAAGTGGTTAGCTAGTTATCTTCGTTAGCCCTAAAGCTATCGGTCCTATTGGCTGACTAAGCCTGTTGTGCCTGAAATAGGCATCTAGTTTTTTATTTCACTGAACTTTTAATGTTATATATTGATAATTAGACAGCAGGTAAATGAAGGACATTCATTTCGAGGGACTTGTACTCAAGGAATTTCAGTTTTCTGCGACTGTATACTTCTACTGCAGTAAATCTCAGAGGTGAATTTGTAATCTGCACTGCTTTAATCTATCAGTTTACATTACTGGTAACTTTATACATTACAAACTAATTTGATATACACATATTATATGATGTAGGAATAATAATGTATCCATAACTGTACAATGTTTACAATTATATCTTAATCAGTAAAGTGCAATATTAAAATGCTTTCATAAGTATTCGCTAGTGTTGAAAACAGAATAATATAACATTCTGTAATTATAATCTGATGATAGTGTTTCTAAATAGACAGACAGACATACATCAACAGTAATATAGACATAATACACATAGTAGTAACATAACGAGTAACACTACGTTTACTTGCTGAAAATACTCATTACTTTTACTGAAGGGACATTTTGAATGCAGGTCCTCTTCCAGAGTGTTTCTACTGTTATTCAGGAATATTATCTCTGTAATTAACGGACAATATTGTGACCCTGAACACTGACTGTAACTCAGTGCTAACATCATAGCAACATGCTAACCGGCTAACTCACTCGCAACACACCGGGAGCTAACATTAGCTTAGCAGTTAGCCTGCTGTTATTCCCTGTTAATAACCTGCTGTTTTGATAGATCATTGATCAGCTCTCCTCCGTCTACATGGTAAAACTAGAAGCTACCCTGCTGTTAGCATTAGCATTAGCTCGGTTCTAACCCTTTGACGACGAAGAACGGGTCTTCCATAGACATGTTGCTGGTTCTGGTTCAGTCTGATCTCACTGCCATCACACTGCCATCGGCTCCGGATCAAAAAGAACGAACTTCATCCACTTTTCTCTCCGATTCCTCTCAGTTTGTCTCCATCAGAACCGCAATCAGCCGCGGCGCTTTGTTTACATGCAGCGAGGCGACGCTGTGACGTCACACACAGGGCTGGAAGTGTATCACATTTCACCAGACTGTTTTTATATAAATTAACTTTGGAATATGTACACAAAAATGTTAGTCCTGAAGAGGAAAAAAACCTATGAAAATCAATAAAATATATTTAAAATAATATTAGTCCTCCAGAAGTAAAACAAAACATTTAACACTTTATAAAATAATTTAAAAATAATGTTAGTCCTGCAGAAGAAAAACTAAATTACACATACTGTGGAATATAACAAAAATAATTGTAGTTTTGCCATGGGAAAATAACCTTCAACAGACTGTAAAATATATTAAAAATAATCTTTAACCTGCAATAGAAAAAAACATTACCCACACAATAAAATACACAAAAAAAGAATGTTAGTGCTGTAGAAGAATCCACATTCGACCGACAATAACATTTACAGAAAACAGAGTTAGTCCTGCAGTGAATACATATTCAAACATTGATGTGAATAATTCACGATAAACTATATTTTTGCAAAGAAATAATGTTTTATTACCATATTAACAATATATATATATTTTGTATATCTGAGAGTTATCGTCAATTTTGCCATATTATATCTCTTATTAAAATAAAGACAAAATCAGAATTGTGTAAATCATTTGCAGAATACACTTATTTGTATTAAATAACATTCCCCAAAATAAAACATGTATCTTTAGTAGTCCAGCATAAAAAGGAATACTACAGATAATTTCGAGTTGTTGTTTTGTTGTCCTTGTTTGCAACGTACTTTCTTTACTGTAACTATACAGATACAAAACACAACAAAACAGCAGGTGGCGATATTCTCCCATGACACCAGAGAAGAAGAGGAAGTATCGCGATACCTCCTTCAACGTGAGTTTGTTTTCTTTGTTGGAGCGGAGACGAGCTAAGAAGCTAATCTGTCGTTTTTACCGCCTCACATCAGCAGCTCATCCTTCGTGAATCAACCTAACAGACGGTGTCTCACCTGCACGAAACATATACAGGTAAGAAATATAATGCGTGTTAGCAGTTAGCTGCCCGCGTGAAGCTGTGGAGCTTTTTTGTAAGAGCGGCCGCGGAGCTAACATGTGGCTAACGGCTAACTGTTAGCGGTTAGCCGTTAGAAAGAAAGACATCAGAAATCAGATTGGTTGCTAGGCAGGTTTAAACATAAGCACAGTTTAAGAAAAACAAGATGTTATACGTTAAGATTATTATTGCAAAGTACTCAGGATAATAGAATGTACGCAGTATTGTTATGGAAAGTGGAAACGTGTGTAGATACAGTAGCTTGTGTAAAAAAAGTGTCGTTAGCTCCGTTCGGTACATTTGACATGAGTTTTAAATACAAAATAACGCTAACCTGGCTAACAACCGTTTACACACTGCTGTTTAAAACCATGCTAACCATAACATGACCACACGCAGTGTATACCTGGCTCTTAGCGGTAAAACACATCAGCGGCAAGAGAAGTACTCGGGTCTTGTACTTCAGTAAAAGTAGAAGTACTCAGATCTTGTACTTGAGTAAAAGTAGAAGTATTCAGATCTTGTACTTGAGTAAAAGTAGAAGTACTCAGATCTTGTACTTGAGTAAAAGTAGAAGTACTCAGATCTTGTACTTGAGTCAAAGTAGAAGTACTCAGATCTTGTGGTTGAGTAAAAGTAGAAGTACTCAGATATTGTACTTGAGTAAAGTAGAAGTACTCAGATCTTGTACTTGAGTAGAAGTACTCAGATCTTGTACTTGAGTAGAAGTACTCAGATCTTGTACTTGAGTAGAAGTACTCAGATCTTGTACTTGAGTAGAAGTACTCAGATCTTGTACTTGAGTAAAAGTAGAAGTACTCAGATCTTGTACTGGAGTCAAAGTAGAAGTACTCAGATCTTGTACTTGAGTAAAGTAGAAGTACTCAGATCTTGTACTTGAGTTAAAGTAGAAGTACCAGAGTGTAGGAATACTCTGTTACAGTAAAAGTCCTGCATTCAAAATGTTCCTCAAGTAAAAGTAGAAAAGTATTCTCATCAAAATATAGTGAAAGTAGCGACAGTAAAAGTAGTCGTTGTGCAGATTGGTCCATTTCAGAATAATATATATGATATGTTTTATAATGATTGATCATGAAAGTGTTCTCAAAGCTGGTAAAGGTGCAGCTAGTTTGAATGACTTTTTATACTGCAGGGTAGCTGGTGGATTTACTCTACACAGTATTTGAAGTTTTTTTAATTTGCTCCACATTGACCAAATACAATACTAAATACTAAACATACTGTATATATATAATATGTTTTTATCATTCAGTACATCATGTAACACGGTGTTGTGACATCTATCTTTTGCTTTTTGGGTTCCTTTTTCATTGTTGCAAATATTAGTATAATAATGTTATAAAATGTAAAAAGAAGTCTGGCAAATGATCCCCCTCCCCTCTTAACGCAGTGATCACCTGAGTCATCTCCATGGCCCTAAGACGAGGACACATCCGGTACCTGAAGGTAAGTCCATCAATCAGGTAGAAGTATGTCTTTTTAGGTGTGTGTTGTGTGTTAAACTTATCTGTGTGTGTTTAAGGTGTGTGAGGTGCAGTCGTCTCAGAGTGACATCAGAGACGGTCAGCACATCCCGAAAGGAGGAGCTGGAAAGGTGAGTGCTGGCTTCTGATTGGTTGAACTGTATTCACTATCACATGTGCAGTCACCTTTTTAAGGAACACCATACCAACTTGTGTGTATATGATACATATACAGGCCTCAGATGATTTTAGGCCAAATATCATATTTAGACTTTTTTTATTTTATTTTATTTTTTACATATAATTGTAACACAATACATGATTGTCGCTAAAAGCCTTGTCTCTACATTACAATAAAATATATAAAATAATTGATTCATTAATTTGAATACAAATTCTAGTTAGTAGCTATTATAGGCATAAAAAAAACAGAAATGTATAATTCTTTCTTTAACAGAAATGTTTCTTCTGCCCGTAAAGTGTCCAAACCAGGCTTTTCTGGATAAGCGCATTTTTAAAACATAGTCATTGTCCATGCCGGTTTCAGATTATTTGTCACAGTTGCTCCGATCAGATCGGTCTCCTCCATTTTGTAGATTATTTACGACTTTTGAAACCACATAAACACATCGGCAAAACCCGGCTCACTTTGAGCATGTGTTTTAAACAGTTTGATCCCTTTGTGAATTGTTTCCACTTCTGCGCCATCCTTTAATTTCTTTATACAGCGGGAATCCAAATGAATGAATCCTGAGTCCAATAACCATCAGAGTCACTCCAATAGAGCTCCTTAGTTACGCTTTCACCCTCCTTTAACTAAACACTTCACATTCATCCAGTTTGTGATAGGAGTTGTAGCATTTTGAGACTTTGAAACTTTAATTACCGCTGTTGTGTGTGTGTGTGTGTGTGTGGGGGGGTGCGCACAACTTCCAACAGGAGTCATTTGGGGGGGGCTCTTGTGGAAAAAAGGTTGGGAACCCCTGATCTAGACCAACACTACCAGACATGATAACATTGTGTGTGTGTCTCAGGAGCTGTATGATAACGGCTACAGCGAGCAGATGATGGAGGACGACGACTCGAAGACGAACCTGATCGTGAACTACCTGCCGCAGAGCATGAGTCAGGACGAGCTGCGCAGCCTGTTCAGCAGCGTGGGAGACGTAGAGTCTGCCAAACTGATCCGAGACAAAGTGGCAGGTAACCCTGACAGTACGTCTCATAAAACACATTTACTACATTTACACTACAATTGTACAATGAAAGAGTGGTGCACGGATGAGGTATTTCTGTGTTAGTCCCTGAAGGCAGCATCTCCCTGGTCCAATGGGATCTCAATGTGATTTTGGATTATGTCAGAAAATAATCTCTGTGTCAAACAAACGTACTTTTAGTTCAGCAGGATAATCTCCACATACTAACACCACTTAATGATTTCTGAAGTAAAAAGCTAATGTTGAGCTATAAAGGAACTACAGCACGGTCACATGACTTCACGTCACCACCGCTAAGCTAAAGGAGGCTAATGTTGGGCTATAAAGGAACTACAGCACGGTCACAAGACTTCACGTCACCACCGCTAAGCTAAAGGAGGCTAATGTTGGGCTATAAAGGAACTACAGCACGGTCACATGACTTCAGATCACCACCGCTAAGCTAAAGGAGGCTAATGTTGGGCTATAAAGGAACTACAGCACGGTCACATGACTTCAGATCACCACCGCTAAGCTAAAGGTGGCTAATGTTGGGCTATAAAGGAACTACAGCACGGTCACATGACTTCACGTCACCACCGCTAGGCTAAAGGTGGCTAATGTTGGGCTCTAAAGGAACTACAGCACGGTCACATGACTTCACGTCACCACCGCTAAGCTAAAGGTGGCTAATGTTGGGCTATAAAGGAACTACAGCACGGTCACATGACTTCAGATCACCACCGCTAAGCTAAAGGTGGCTAATGTTGGCCATGATGGCGTTTAGTCGTCTCATTTAGACACTTGTTAGCAACCTCCGCTTTTCACCTGTGGCGTATTTACTGACGTATTTTATGTCGTAGAACAAAACGTTAAAATCTCTTCAGCTTGTGTTAACCACAGACCTTATTTCAGGATGACAACCAAAAACATATTGAGAAAACCCATTGACCAGAGGTCAGGAAGTGAGGGAATGTCAGGGGTTTAAGACTCATTCCTGCACCACTGGATATTACTCATGACTATTTGTAATGATGCTACTGCAGAACTGAGGATAAAGTTTGACTTCAAGTATTTCAAGGGCTTCAGTTCTGATTTATTGTACTTTTATAACAAGTTATAATTAGGTGAATTCTACTTCCTGGTACTGCTTTGTAGATTTAGTAATTCTAGTTGAAGTAATATCTTGAGTATTTCCTGTGTACTCTTTTCTTTCCGGTTTTGACTTTTCTTTTTTGATGTTTATTGATGATTTTTAAATGTTTTGTTTTTAATACAATCTCATTGTAATTTTTGAAGGACAATGCTGTAATATTTTGTTTTTTATTAATCTGAATATTTTTTTCCTGCACTGTTGTAATGTTTTTTTTACTTTTCACACCAGGTTGAATAACAACAGTGTTTGTCAGGTATCTGATGGTGCTAATCAGGGCTGGGCAATATGTGGATCAATACTCTGTGACATAACAGGTTTTCTTATCATAACGCCCAGCCCATAATGTCTGTTTTTGTTATTTTAACTGAAATGTTTGAATTATGTTTTCACCTGTTTTTTATTTTTCAGGCTTTGCAAATGTCTGTAAATCCTAAACAATGAATGTCCTGATCTTTTTTTTATTCTGAATAAGTAAAGGAAACTTATCATTAGATTTATGCACCGAGATTTTCCTCGGAGTGAGCGCTCCTGTTCAAAAGTCGTAACTGGAATATTAGTCAAAAGAATCGAATATAGCACCCAAGCGCCCAGGAAGTGCGCCGGACTCTGTGCCCAATATCCGTCGTGTCCAAACGGCGGTATTGCAACTTCCGTATCAGTCCGTGACGTCACCCGGCCCAAAAATACTTTTTCCCATTGACTAACATGGGCAAAGAGACGTCTGTAAATCAGAGGATAATTTGTTTAACTAAATAAACTACCCAGTCTGAACTATGTTATAGCCCTTATTAGAATAATTCGGTCCTTAAAGTTGTAAAATGCACTAAAAGCCAAATCTAGATTTATTTTCTGTCTCCATTCATTCTACTGAGCCGAGAGTGGGAGCTCGGGGGGCGGGGCTTAAGGGGGGCATGCTCTGTGAGCGCACATACGGGTTCTTCTGCTCTGACAGCCAGGCATGCTGGGTAATCTGACGTTTCGCTCTCTCAAAAGTTGGGCCATTTTGTCCTCATGCGCCAATGAGCAGCTCTCATAGAAAAGAACGAGGCCCCGCCTCCCACGCTGTATCCAGCTCTTATCATCAATGAGCCGCACCCCTAGCGTTTTGTCCAATCATCATTATATTTTAACCTTTATTGACACAAAGATCCGCAGCGCTGTGATCGGTCGCTCTGAGGAAATATTCAGTGTTTGAAGTTTTCTCTGTTTGTTCAGAAGATTTTAATGTTCTTACTTTTTCAAAACCTGTACTTTTTTTCACAGTTTTTTATTGTCGTTTTGTGAATATCCAGAGTGTGTGGCGGCTGAAACGCAGACAGTTTTATTATTTTATTTTGTTGTTTTCCTTTGTGTTTCTCTAGGCCACAGTTTAGGTTACGGCTTTGTTAACTTTGTTAACGCTAATGATGCAGAGAGGGCTATCAGTACGCTCAATGGCCTGAGGCTACAGTCTAAAACTATCAAGGTAAAGATCCCAGGAGCTCTTTGATTTTCTGTCTCACCTGAAAGATGTGTTGTGTTCCCGGACACTAGAGGGCGCTCTCCACTGTCTGACGGATGAAGGTATTTTTGAAAACACTGATGGCATTGTTTTTTTTGTTGCTTTTTTTTTTATTATGGACACATGTTGACACTGAATCTGTGAGTTTCTTCAGTTCAGAGACAATGTGCCAGACTTTCATTTTCATAAATTAATGCTTTTATTTTGAACAACCTGGATGCTTTTTTTTTTTGTATTTAATTTGGGATTTTTTTTTAATATTTCAATTTTTTCACATTGAATATTTAAACACCAATTTCAAAAATATCTGTGTTTTTTAAAATGTTTTTTTTAAAGATGGATGTAACTGTATATTTAATTTGGTAACATTTTGATTATTTTGATGTATTTGAGTGAGTTTGAATGCGGCACGCTGAGATGCTTCCTGTCTCCTCTGCAGGTTTCCTTCGCCCGGCCGAGTTCAGACACGATTAAAGACGCGAACCTTTACATCAGCGGGCTGCCGAGGACGCTGAGTCAGCCCGACCTGGAGGACATGTTCAGCCGCTTCGGACACATCATCAACTCCAGGGTGCTCGTGGACCAGGCCTCCGGTAATAACCACCGTTAATAATCTTAGTTTAGTGCATTCAATGTCAGGAAATAGAGAAAAATGTACATCCTAGCCTCTCAAATCAATAAATTAACTTATCATAGCAGTCATTACCTATCATAACCCTAACCCTAGAAGTATGTCAGAAATGAAGCCCAATATTGTCAAAAACACTGAAAACTGTGAAAATGTCCATCGTAACCCTTACCCGTGAGAAATGTCCGATATTAAGCCCCAAAAGACTGTAAAATGTCAGAAATTATAGGAAAGTAGTGAAAAATGTCCATCCTCGCCAACCAATCGATAAGTTGATTTATCATTGCAGTCATAAGGCGTGTTCACACCGGAGTACTTTTCTCGTTTAGCTCCGTTAGTACCTCTTATGTCGCGTTCACACCAAAAAGAGTACTTAGTGCCGGGAACTTTTACCCCCATTGTTATTACCTGCTCGAGAGGTGGTGCTATCCTGGGGAGAAAAAAGTACCAATTTCTATTGGCTGGGCGAATCGCAAACCACGCTCCGTAAAACTCTGAAATGTTTTTGTGAAGCCGCCATTGTATTTGTTAGCATTATTAGCATTAGCCCAGCGCACCAACGCAGAGAGAATAACTTATGGCAACACAAAAAAAAACATTGGAGGTGAGGA
>NW_027640035.1:0-17973 GCF_949606895.1 Notothenia rossii | reverse complement strand
TGATATGATTACTCTGTATTTATACGCATGCATGTAAAAGTCAGTGTTTATCTGAAAATATAGATTTATCGCTTCCTCCATATATTCACTAGTAACCAGAGGTGGGAAGTATTGGAGTACAAATACTTTGTTACTGTACTTAAGTACATGTTTCTGGTATCAGTACTTTACTCCACTACTTATTTTTCTGACGACTTTTTACTTTCTACTTCTTACATTTTGAAAACAAATACCTGTACTTTCTACTTCTTACATTTTGAACACAAATACCTGTACTTTTACTTCTTACATGTTGAACACAAATACCTGTACTTTCTACTTCTTACATTTTGAACACAAATACCTGTACTTTCTACTTCTTACATTTTGAACACAAATACCTGTACTTTTACTTCTTACATGTTGAACACAAATACCTGTACTTTTACTTCTTACATTTTGAACACAAATACCTGTACTTTCTACTTCTTACCTTTTGAACACAAATACCTGTACTTTCTACTTCTTACATTTTGAACACAAATACCTGTACTTTCTACTTCTTACATTTTGAACACAAATACCTGTACTTTCTACTTCTTACATGTTGAACACAAATACCTGTACTTTCTACTTCTTACATGTTGAACACAAATACCTGTACTTTCTACTTCTTACATGTTGAACACAAATACCTGTACTTTCTACTTCTTACATGTTGAACACAAATACCTGTACTTTCTACTTCTTACATTTTGAACACAAATACCTGTACTTTCTACTTCTTACATGTTGAACACAAATACCTGTACTTTCTACTTCTTACATTTTGAACACAAATACCTGTACTTTCTACTTCTTACATTTTGAACACAAATACCTGTACTTTCTACTTCTTACATTTTGAACACAAATACCTGTACTTTCTACTTCTTACATTTTGAACACAAATACCTGTACTTTCTACTTCTTACATGTTGAACACAAATACCTGTACTTTTACTTCTTACATGTTGAACACAAATACCTGTACTTTCTACTTCTTACATGTTGAACACAAATACCTGTACTTTCTACTTCTTACATTTTGAACACAAATACCTGTACTTTCTACTTCTTACATTTTGAACACAAATACCTGTACTTTCTACTTCTTACATGTTGAACACAAATACCTGTACTTTCTACTTCTTACATGTTGAACACAAATACCTGTACTTTCTACTTCTTACATGTTGAACACAAATACCTGTACTTTCTACTTCTTACATTTTGAACACAAATACCTGTACTTTCTACTTCTTACATGTTGAACACAAATACCTGTACTTTCTACTTCCCACATTTTGAACACAAATAACTGTACTTTCTACTTCTTACATGTTGAACACAAATACCTGTACTTTTACTTCTTACATGTTGAACACAAATACCTGTACTTTCTACTTCTTACATTTTGAACACAAATACCTGTACTTTCTACTTCTTACATTTTGAACACAAATACCTGTACTTTCTACTTCTTACATTTTGAACACAAATACCTGTACTTTCTACTTCTTACATTTTGAACACAAATACCTGTACTTTCTACTTCTTACATTTTGAACACAAATACCTGTACTTTCTACTTCTTGCATTTTGAACACAAATACCTGCACTTTCTACTTCTTACATTTTGAACACAAATACCTGTACTTTCTACTTCTTACATTTTGAAAACAAATACCTGTACTTTCTACTTCCCACATGTTGAACACAAATACCTGTACTTTCTACTTCTTACATTTTGAACACAAATACCTGTACTTTCTACTTCTTACATTTTGAACACAAATACCTGTACTTTCTACTTCTTACATGTTGAACTCAAATACCTGTACTTTCTACTTCTTACATTTTGAAAACAAATACCTGTACTTTCTACTTCCCACATTTTGAACACAAATACCTGTACTTTCTACTTCTTACATGTTGAACACAAATACCTGTACTTTTACTTCTTACATGTTGAACACAAATACCTGTACTTTCTACTTCTTACATTTTGAACACAAATACCTGTACTTTCTACTTCTTACATTTTGAACACAAATACCTGTACTTTCTACTTCTTACATGTTGAACCCAAATACCTGTACTTTCTACTTCTTACATTTTGAACTCAAATACCTGTACTTTCTACTTCTTACATTTTGAACACAAATACCTGTACTTTCTACTTCTTACATTTTGAACCCAAATACCTGTACTTTCTACTTCTTACATTTTGAACACAAACACCTGTACTTTCTACTTCTTACATTTTGAACACAAATACCTGTACTTTCTACTTCTTACATGTTGAACACAAATACCTGTACTTTCTACTTCTTACATTTTGAACACAAATACCTGTACTTTCTACTTCTTACATTTTGAACACAAATACCTGTACTTTCTACTTCTCACATTTTGAACACAAATACCTGTACTTTCTACTTCTTACATGTTGAACACAAATACCTGTACTTTCTACTTCTTACATGTTGAACACAAATACCTGTACTTTCTACTTCCCACATGTTGAACACAAATACCTGTACTTTCTACTTCTTACATTTTGAACCCAAATACCTGTACTTTCTACTTCTTACATTTTGAACCCAAATACCTGTACTTTCTACTTCTTACATGTTGAACACAAATACCTGTACTTTCTACTTCTTACATGTTGAACACAAATACCTGTACTTTCTACTTCTTACATTTTGAACCCAAATACCTGTACTTTCTACTTCTTACATTTTGAACACAAATACCTGTACTTTCTACTTCTTACATTTTGAACACAAATACCTGTACTTTCTACTTCTTACATGTTGAACACAAATACCTTTACTTTCTACTTCTTACATTTTGAACACAAATACCTGTACTTTCTACTTCTTACATTTTGAACACAAATACCTGTACTTTCTACTTCTTACATTTTGAACACAAATACCTTTACTTTCTACTTCTTACATTTTGAACACAAATACCTGTACTTTCTACTTCTTACATTTTGAACACAAATACCTGTACTTTCTACTTCTTACATTTTGAACACAAATACCTGTACTTTCTACTTCTTACATGTTGAACACAAATACCTGTACTTTCTACTTCTTACATTTTGAACACAAATACCTGTACTTTCTACTTCTTACATGTTGAACACAAATACCTGTACTTTCTACTTCTTACATTTTGAACACAAATACCTGTACTTTCTACTTCTTACATGTTGAACACAAATACCTGTACTTTCTACTTCTTACATTTTGAACACAAATACCTGTACTTTCTACTTCTTACATTTTGAACACAAATACCTGTACTTTCTACTTCTTACATTTTGAACCCAAATACCTGTACTTTCTACTTCTTACATTTTGAACCCAAATACCTTTACTTTCTACTTCTTACATTTTGAACACAAATACCTGTACTTTCTACTTCTTACATGTTGAACCCAAATACCTGTACTTTCTACTTCTTACATTTTGAACACAAATACCTATACTTTCTACTTCTTACATTTTGAACACAAATACCTGTACTTTCTACTTCTTACATTTTGAACACAAATACCTGTACTTTCTACTTCTCACATGTTGAACCCAAATACCTGTACTTTCTACTTCTTACATTTTGAACACAAATACCTGTACTTTCTACTTCTTACATTTTGAACACAAATACCTGTACTTTCTACTTCTCACATGTTGAACCCAAATACCTGTACTTTCTACTTCTTACATTTTGAACACAAATACCTGTACTTTCTACTTCTTACATTTTGAACACAAATACCTGTACTTTCTACTTCTTACATTTTGAACACAAATACCTGTACTTTCTACTTCTTACATGTTGAACCCAAATACCTGTACTTTCTACTTCTTACATTTTGAACCCAAATACCTTTACTTTCTACTTCTTACATTTTGAACACAAATACCTGTACTTTCTACTTCTTACATGTTGAACCCAAATACCTGTACTTTCTACTTCTTACATTTTGAACACAAATACCTATACTTTCTACTTCTTACATGTTGAACCCAAATACCTGTACTTTCTACTTCTTACATTTTGAACACAAATACCTGTACTTTCTACTTCTTACATTTTGAACACAAATACCTGTACTTTCTACTTCTTACATTTTGAACACAAATACCTGAACTTTCTACTTCTTACATTTTGAACACAAATACCTGTACTTTCTACTTCTTACATTTTGAACACAAATACCTGAACTTTCTACTTCTTACATTTTGAACCCAAATACCTTTACTTTCTACTTCTTACATTTTGAACACAAATACCTGTACTTTCTACTTCTTACATGTTGAACCCAAATACCTGTACTTTCTACTTCTTACATGTTGAACACAAATACCTTTACTTTCTACTTCTTACATTTTGAACACAAATACCTGTACTTTCTACTTCTCACATGTTGAACACAAATACCTGTACTTTCTACTTCTTACATGTTGAACACAAATACCTTTACTTTCTACTTCTTACATGTTGAACACAAATACCTGTACTTTCTACTTCTTACATTTTGAACACAAATATCTGTACTTTCTACTTCTTACATGTTGAACACAAATACCTGTACTTTCTACTTCTTAAATGTTGAACACAAATACCTGTACGTTCTACTTCTTACATTTTGAACACAAATACCTTTACTTTCTACTTCTTACATTTTGAACACAAATACCTGTACTTTCTACTTCTTACATTTTGAACCCAAATACCTGTACTTTCTACTTCTTACATGTTGAACACAAATACCTGTACTTTCTACTTCTTACCTTTTGAACACAAATACCTGTACTTTCTACTTCTTACCTTTTGAACACAAATACCTGTACTTTCTACTTCTTACATGTTGAACACAAATACCTGTACTTTCTACTTCTTACATTTTGAACACAAATACCTGTACTTTCTACTTCTTACATTTTGAACACAAATACCTGTACTTTCTACTTCTTACATGTTGAACACAAATACCTGTACTTTCTACTTCTTACATGTTGAACACAAATACCTGTACTTTTACTTCTTACATGTTGAACACAAATACCTGTACTTTCTACTTCTTACATGTTGAACACAAATACCTGTACTTTCTACTTCTTACATTTTGAACACAAATACCTGTACTTTCTACTTCTTACATTTTGAACACAAATACCTGTACTTTCTACTTCTTACATTTTGAACACAAATACCTGTACTTTCTACTTCTTACATGTTGAACACAAATACCTGTACTTTCTACTTCTTACATGTTGAACACAAATACCTGTACTTTCTACTTCTTACATGTTGAACACAAATACCTGTACTTTCTACTTCTTACATTTTGAACACAAATACCTGTACTTTCTACTTCTTACATTTTGAACACAAATACCTGTACTTTCTACTTCTTACATTTTGAACACAAATACCTGTACTTTTACTTCTTACATGTTGAACACAAATACCTGTACTTTTACTTCTTACATTTTGAACACAAATACCTGTACTTTCTACTTCTTACCTTTTGAACACAAATACCTGTACTTTCTACTTCTTACATTTTGAACACAAATACCTGTACTTTCTACTTCTTACATTTTGAACACAAATACCTGTACTTTCTACTTCTTACATGTTGAACACAAATACCTGTACTTTCTACTTCTTACATGTTGAACACAAATACCTGTACTTTCTACTTCTTACATGTTGAACACAAATACCTGTACTTTCTACTTCTTACATTTTGAACACAAATACCTGTACTTTCTACTTCTTACATGTTGAACACAAATACCTGTACTTTCTACTTCTTACATGTTGAACACAAATACCTGTACTTTCTACTTCTTACATTTTGAACACAAATACCTGTACTTTCTACTTCTTACATGTTGAACACAAATACCTGTACTTTTACTTCTTACATGTTGAACACAAATACCTGTACTTTCTACTTCTTACATGTTGAACACAAATACCTGTACTTTCTACTTCTTACATGTTGAACACAAATACCTGTACTTTCTACTTCTTACATGTTGAACACAAATACCTGTACTTTTACTTCTTACATGTTGAACACAAATACCTGTACTTTCTACTTCTTACATGTTGAACACAAATACCTGTACTTTCTACTTCTTACATTTTGAACACAAATACCTGTACTTTCTACTTCTTACATTTTGAACACAAATACCTGTACTTTCTACTTCTTACATTTTGAACACAAATACCTGTACTTTCTACTTCTTACATGTTGAACTCAAATACCTGTACTTTCTACTTCTTACATTTTGAAAACAAATACCTGTACTTTCTACTTCCCACATTTTGAACACAAATAACTGTACTTTCTACTTCTTACATGTTGAACACAAATACCTGTACTTTTACTTCTTACATGTTGAACACAAATACCTGTACTTTCTACTTCTTACATTTTGAACACAAATACCTGTACTTTCTACTTCTTACATTTTGAACCCAAATACCTGTACTTTCTACTTCTTACATTTTGAACCCAAATACCTTTACTTTCTACTTCTTACATTTTGAACACAAATACCTGTACTTTCTACTTCTTACATGTTGAACCCAAATACCTGTACTTTCTACTTCTTACATTTTGAACACAAATACCTGTACTTTCTACTTCTCACATGTTGAACACAAATACCTGTACTTTCTACTTCTTACATGTTGAACACAAATACCTTTACTTTCTACTTCTTACATTTTGAACACAAATACCTGTACTTTCTACTTCTCACATGTTGAACACAAATACCTGTACTTTCTACTTCTTACATGTTGAACACAAATACCTTTACTTTCTACTTCTTACATGTTGAACACAAATATCTGTACTTTCTACTTCTTACATTTTGAACACAAATATCTGTACTTTCTACTTCTTACATGTTGAACACAAATACCTGTACTTTCTACTTCTTAAATGTTGAACACAAATACCTGTACGTTCTACTTCTTACATTTTGAACACAAATACCTTTACTTTCTACTTCTTACATTTTGAACACAAATACCTGTACTTTCTACTTCTTACATTTTGAACCCAAATACCTGTACTTTCTACTTCTTACATGTTGAACACAAATACCTGTACTTTCTACTTCTTACATTTTGAACACAAATACCTGTACTTTCTACTTCTTACATTTTGAACACAAATACCTGTACTTTCTACTTCTTACATTTTGAACACAAATACCTGTACTTTCTACTTCTTACATGTTGAACACAAATACCTGTACTTTCTACTTCTTACATGTTGAACACAAATACCTGTACTTTCTACTTCTTACATTTTGAACACAAATACCTGTACTTTCTACTTCTTACATGTTGAACACAAATACCTGTACTTTCTACTTCTTACATGTTGAACACAAATACCTGTACTTTCTACTTCTTACATGTTGAACACAAATACCTGTACTTTTACTTCTTACATGTTGAACACAAATACCTGTACTTTCTACTTCTTACATGTTGAACACAAATACCTGTACTTTCTACTTCTTACATTTTGAACACAAATACCTGTACTTTCTACTTCTTACATTTTGAACACAAATACCTGTACTTTCTACTTCTTACATGTTGAACACAAATACCTGTACTTTCTACTTCTTACATGTTGAACACAAATACCTGTACTTTCTACTTCTTACATTTTGAACACAAATACCTGTACTTTCTACTTCTTACATTTTGAACACAAATACCTGTACTTTCTACTTCTTACATTTTGAACACAAATACCTGTACTTTTACTTCTTACATGTTGAACACAAATACCTGTACTTTTACTTCTTACCTTTTGAACACAAATACCTGTACTTTCTACTTCTTACCTTTTGAACACAAATACCTGTACTTTCTACTTCTTACATTTTGAACACAAATACCTGTACTTTCTACTTCTTACATTTTGAACACAAATACCTGTACTTTCTACTTCTTACATGTTGAACACAAATACCTGTACTTTCTACTTCTTACATGTTGAACACAAATACCTGTACTTTCTACTTCTTACATGTTGAACACAAATACCTGTACTTTCTACTTCTTACATTTTGAACACAAATACCTGTACTTTCTACTTCTTACATGTTGAACACAAATACCTGTACTTTCTACTTCTTACATGTTGAACACAAATACCTGTACTTTCTACTTCTTACATTTTGAACACAAATACCTGTACTTTCTACTTCTTACATGTTGAACACAAATACCTGTACTTTTACTTCTTACATGTTGAACACAAATACCTGTACTTTCTACTTCTTACATGTTGAACACAAATACCTGTACTTTCTACTTCTTACATGTTGAACACAAATACCTGTACTTTCTACTTCTTACATGTTGAACACAAATACCTGTACTTTTACTTCTTACATGTTGAACACAAATACCTGTACTTTCTACTTCTTACATGTTGAACACAAATACCTGTACTTTCTACTTCTTACATTTTGAACACAAATACCTGTACTTTCTACTTCTTACATTTTGAACACAAATACCTGTACTTTCTACTTCTTACATTTTGAACTCAAATACCTGTACTTTCTACTTCTTACATGTTGAACTCAAATACCTGTACTTTCTACTTCTTACATTTTGAAAACAAATACCTGTACTTTCTACTTCCCACATTTTGAACACAAATAACTGTACTTTCTACTTCTTACATGTTGAACACAAATACCTGTACTTTTACTTCTTACATGTTGAACACAAATACCTGTACTTTCTACTTCTTACATTTTGAACACAAATACCTGTACTTTCTACTTCTTACATGTTGAACACAAATACCTGTACTTTTACTTCTTACATTTTGAACACAAATACCTGTACTTTCTACTTCTTACATTTTGAACACAAATACCTGTACTTTCTACTTCTTACATTTTGAACACAAATACCTGTACTTTCTACTTCTTACATTTTGAACACAAATACCTGTACTTTCTACTTCTTACATTTTGAACACAAATACCTGTACTTTCTACTTCTTACATTTTGAACACAAATACCTGTACTTTCTACTTCTTACATTTTGAACACAAATACCTGCACTTTCTACTTCTTACATTTTGAACACAAATACCTGTACTTTCTACTTCTTACATTTTGAAAACAAATACCTGTACTTTCTACTTCCCACATGTTGAACACAAATACCTGTACTTTCTACTTCTTACATTTTGAACACAAATACCTGTACTTTCTACTTCTTACATGTTGAACTCAAATAGCTGTACTTTCTACTTCCCACATTTTGAACACAAATACCTGTACTTTTTACTTCTTACATGTTGAACACAAATACCTGTACTTTCTACTTCTTACATGTTGAACTCAAATAGCTGTACTTTCTACTTCCCACATTTTGAACACAAATACCTGTACTTTCTACTTCTTACATGTTGAACACAAATACCTGTACTTTCTACTTCTTACATGTTGAACACAAATACCTGTACTTTCTACTTCTTACATGTTGAACTCAAATAGCTGTACTTTCTACTTCCCACATTTTGAACACAAATACCTGTACTTTCTACTTCTTACATGTTGAACACAAATACCTGTACTTTCTACTTCTTACATGTTGAACACAAATACCTGTACTTTCTACTTCTTACATTTTGAACACAAATACCTGTACTTTCTACTTCCCACATGTTGAACACAAATACCTGTACTTTCTACTTCCCACATGTTGAACACAAATACCTGTACTTTCTACTTCTTACATTTTGAACACAAATACCTGTACTTTCTACTTCTTACATTTTGAACACAAATACCTGTACTTTCTACTTCTTACATTTTGAACACAAATACCTGTACTTTCTACTTCCCACATGTTGAACACAAATACCTGTACTTTTTACTTCTTACATTTTGAACACAAATACCTGTACTTTCTACTTCTTACATGTTGAACTCAAATAGCTGTACTTTCTACTTCCCACATTTTGAACACAAATACCTGTACTTTCTACTTCTTACATGTTGAACACAAATACCTGTACTTTCTACTTCTTACATGTTGAACACAAATACCTGTACTTTCTACTTCTTACATTTTGAACACAAATACCTGTACTTTCTACTTCCCACATGTTGAACACAAATACCTGTACTTTCTACTTCCCACATGTTGAACACAAATACCTGTACTTTCTACTTCTTACATTTTGAACACAAATACCTGTACTTTCTACTTCTTACATTTTGAACACAAATACCTGTACTTTCTACTTCTTACATTTTGAACACAAATACCTGTACTTTCTACTTCTTACATTTTGAACACAAATACCTGTACTTTCTACTTCTTACATTTTGAACTCAAATACCTGTACTTTCTACTTCTTACATGTTGAACCCAAATACCTGTACTTTCTACTTCTTACATTTTGAACCCAAATACCTGTACTTTCTACTTCTTACATTTTGAACACAAACACCTGTACTTTCTACTTCTTACATTTTGAACACAAATACCTGTACTTTCTACTTCTTACATGTTGAACACAAATACCTGTACTTTCTACTTCTTACATTTTGAACACAAATACCTGTACTTTCTACTTCTTACATTTTGAACACAAATACCTGTACTTTCTACTTCTCACATTTTGAACACAAATACCTGTACTTTCTACTTCTTACATTTTGAACACAAATACCTGTACTTTCTACTTCTTACATTTTGAACACAAATACCTGTACTTTCTACTTCTTACATGTTGAACACAAATACCTGTACTTTCTACTTCTTACATGTTGAACACAAATACCTGTACTTTCTACTTCTTACATGTTGAACCCAAATACCTGTACTTTCTACTTCTTACATTTTGAACCCAAATACCTGTACTTTCTACTTCTTACATGTTGAACACAAATACCTGTACTTTCTACTTCCCACATGTTGAACACAAATACCTGTACTTTCTACTTCTTACATTTTGAACCCAAATACCTGTACTTTCTACTTCTTACATTTTGAACACAAATACCTGTACTTTCTACTTCTTACATTTTGAACACAAATACCTGTACTTTCTACTTCTTACATTTTGAACACAAATACCTGTACTTTCTACTTCTTACCTTTTGAACACAAATACCTGTACTTTCTACTTCTTACATTTTGAACACAAATACCTGTACTTTCTACTTCTTACATTTTGAACACAAATACCTGTACTTTCTACTTCTTACATTTTGAACACAAATACCTGTACTTTCTACTTCTTACATGTTGAACACAAATACCTGTACTTTCTACTTCTTACATTTTGAACACAAATACCTGTACTTTCTACTTCTTACATGTTGAACACAAATACCTGTACTTTCTACTTCTTACATTTTGAACACAAATACCTGTACTTTCTACTTCTTACATTTTGAACACAAATACCTGTACTTTCTACTTCTTACATTTTGAACCCAAATACCTGTACTTTCTACTTCTTACATTTTGAACCCAAATACCTTTACTTTCTACTTCTTACATTTTGAACACAAATACCTGTACTTTCTACTTCTTACATGTTGAACCCAAATACCTGTACTTTCTACTTCTTACATTTTGAACACAAATACCTGTACTTTCTACTTCTTACATTTTGAACACAAATACCTGTACTTTCTACTTCTTACATTTTGAACACAAATACCTGTACTTTCTACTTCTTACATGTTGAACACAAATACCTGTACTTTTACTTCTTACATGTTGAACACAAATACCTGTACTTTCTACTTCTTACATGTTGAACACAAATACCTGTACTTTCTACTTCTTACATGTTGAACACAAATACCTGTACTTTTACTTCTTACATGTTGAACACAAATACCTGTACTTTCTACTTCTTACATGTTGAACACAAATACCTGTACTTTCTACTTCTTACATGTTGAACACAAATACCTGTACTTTCTACTTCTTACATTTTGAACACAAATACCTGTACTTTCTACTTCTTACATTTTGAACACAAATACCTGTACTTTCTACTTCTTACATTTTGAACACAAATACCTGTACTTTCTACTTCTTACATGTTGAACTCAAATACCTGTACTTTCTACTTCTTACATTTTGAAAACAAATACCTGTACTTTCTACTTCCCACATTTTGAACACAAATAACTGTACTTTCTACTTCTTACATGTTGAACACAAATACCTGTACTTTTACTTCTTACATGTTGAACACAAATACCTGTACTTTCTACTTCTTACATTTTGAACACAAATACCTGTACTTTCTACTTCTTACATTTTGAACACAAATACCTGTACTTTCTACTTCTTACATTTTGAACACAAATACCTGTACTTTCTACTTCTTACATTTTGAACACAAATACCTGTACTTTCTACTTCTTACATTTTGAACACAAATACCTGTACTTTCTACTTCTTACATGTTGGACACAAATACCTGTACTTTCTACTTCTTACATTTTGAACACAAATACCTGTACTTTCTACTTCTTACATTTTGAACACAAATACCTGTACTTTCTACTTCTTACATGTTGGACACAAATACCTGTACTTTCTACTTCTTACATTTTGAACACAAATACCTGTACTTTCTACTTCTTACATGTTGAACACAAATACCTGTACTTTCTACTTCTTACATTTTGAACACAAATACCTGTACTTTCTACTTCTTACATTTTGAAAACAAATACCTGTACTTTCTACTTCCCACATGTTGAACACAAATACCTGTACTTTCTACTTCTTACATTTTGAACACAAATACCTGTACTTTCTACTTCTTACATGTTGAACTCAAATACCTGTACTTTCTACTTCTTACATTTTGAAAACAAATACCTGTACTTTCTACTTCCCACATTTTGAACACAAATACCTGTACTTTCTACTTCTTACATTTTGAACACAAATACCTGTACTTTCTACTTCTTACATTTTGAACACAAATACCTGTACTTTCTACTTCTTACATTTTGAACACAAATACCTGTACTTTCTACTTCTTACATTTTGAACACAAATACCTGTACTTTCTACTTCTTACATTTTGAACACAAATACCTGTACTTTCTACTTCTTACATTTTGAACACAAATACCTGTACTTTCTACTTCTTACATTTTGAACACAAATACCTGCACTTTCTACTTCTTACATTTTGAACACAAATACCTGTACTTTCTACTTCTTACATTTTGAACACAAATACCTGTACTTTCTACTTCTTACATGTTGAACACAAATACCTGTACTTTCTACTTCTTACATTTTGAACACAAATACCTGTACTTTCTACTTCCCACATGTTGAACACAAATACCTGTACTTTCTACTTCTTACATTTTGAACACAAATACCTGTACTTTCTACTTCTTACATTTTGAACACAAATACCTGTACTTTCTACTTCTTACATTTTGAACTCAAATACCTGTACTTTCTACTTCTTACATGTTGAACCCAAATACCTGTACTTTCTACTTCTTACATTTTGAACCCAAATACCTGTACTTTCTACTTCTTACATTTTGAACACAAACACCTGTACTTTCTACTTCTTACATTTTGAACACAAATACCTGTACTTTCTACTTCTTACATGTTGAACACAAATACCTGTACTTTCTACTTCTTACATTTTGAACACAAATACCTGTACTTTCTACTTCTTACATTTTGAACACAAATACCTGTACTTTCTACTTCTCACATTTTGAACACAAATACCTGTACTTTCTACTTCTTACATTTTGAACACAAATACCTGTACTTTCTACTTCTTACATTTTGAACACAAATACCTGTACTTTCTACTTCTTACATGTTGAACACAAATACCTGTACTTTCTACTTCTTACATGTTGAACACAAATACCTGTACTTTCTACTTCTTACATGTTGAACCCAAATACCTGTACTTTCTACTTCTTACATTTTGAACCCAAATACCTGTACTTTCTACTTCTTACATGTTGAACACAAATACCTGTACTTTCTACTTCCCACATGTTGAACACAAATACCTGTACTTTCTACTTCTTACATTTTGAACCCAAATACCTGTACTTTCTACTTCTTACATTTTGAACACAAATACCTGTACTTTCTACTTCTTACATTTTGAACACAAATACCTTTACTTTCTACTTCTTACATTTTGAACACAAATACCTTTACTTTCTACTTCTTACATTTTGAACACAAATACCTGTACTTTCTACTTCTTACATTTTGAACACAAATACCTGTACTTTCTACTTCTTATATTTTGAACACAAATACCTTTACTTTCTACTTCTTACATTTTGAACACAAATACCTGTACTTTCTACTTCTTACATTTTGAACACAAATACCTGTACTTTCTACTTCTTACATTTTGAACACAAATACCTGTACTTTCTACTTCTTACATGTTGAACACAAATACCTGTACTTTCTACTTCTTACATGTTGAACACAAATACCTGTACTTTCTACTTCTTACATTTTGAACACAAATACCTGTACTTTCTACTTCTTACATGTTGAACACAAATACCTGTACTTTCTACTTCTTACATTTTGAACACAAATACCTGTACTTTCTACTTCTTACATTTTGAACACAAATACCTGTACTTTCTACTTCTTACATTTTGAACCCAAATACCTGTACTTTCTACTTCTTACATTTTGAACCCAAATACCTTTACTTTCTACTTCTTACATTTTGAACACAAATACCTGTACTTTCTACTTCTTACATGTTGAACCCAAATACCTGTACTTTCTACTTCTTACATTTTGAACACAAATACCTATACTTTCTACTTCTTACATTTTGAACACAAATACCTGTACTTTCTACTTCTTACATTTTGAACACAAATACCTGTACTTTCTACTTCTTACATGTTGAACACAAATACCTTTACTTTCTACTTCTTACATTTTGAACACAAATACCTGTACTTTCTACTTCTCACATGTTGAACACAAATACCTGTACTTTCTACTTCTTACATGTTGAACACAAATACCTTTACTTTCTACTTCTTACATGTTGGACACAAATACCTGTACTTTCTACTTCTTACATTTTGAACACAAATATCTGTACTTTCTACTTCTTACATGTTGAACACAAATACCTGTACTTTCTACTTCTTAAATGTTGAACACAAATACCTGTACGTTCTACTTCTTACATTTTGAACACAAATACCTTTACTTTCTACTTCTTACATTTTGAACACAAATACCTGTACTTTCTACTTCTTACATGTTGAACACAAATACCTGTACTTTCTACTTCTTACATTTTGAACCCAAATACCTGTACTTTCTACTTCTTACATGTTGAACACAAATACCTGTACTTTCTACTTCTTACCTTTTGAACACAAATACCTGTACTTTCTACTTCTTACATTTTGAAAACAAATACCTGTACTTTCTACTTCTTACATTTTGAACACAAATACCTGTACTTTCTACTTCTTACATTTTGAACACAAATACCTGTACTTTCTACTTTTTACATTTTGAACACAAATACCTGTACTTTCTACTTTTTACATGTTGAACACAAATACCTGTACTTTCTACTTCTTACATGTTGAACTCAAATACCTGTACTTTCTACTTCTTACATGTTGAACACAAATACCTGTACTTTCTACTTCTTACATGTTGAACTCAAATACCTGTACTTTCTACTTTTTACATGTTGAACACAAATACCTGTACTTTCTACTTCTTACATGTTGAACTCAAATACCTGTACTTTCTACTTCTTACATGTTGAACACAAATACCTGTACTTTCTACTTCTTACATTTTGAACCCAAATACCTGTACTTTCTACTGCTTACATTTTGAACACAAATACCTGTACTTTCTACTTCTTACATTTTGAACACAAATACCTGTACTTTCTACTTCTTACATTTTGAACACAAATACCTGTACTTTCTACTTCTTACATTTTGAACACAAATACCTGTACTTTCTACTTCTTACCTTTTGAACACAAATACCTGTACTTTCTACTTCTTACATTTTGAACACAAATACCTGTACTTTCTACTTCTTACATTTTGAACACAAATACCTGTACTTTCTACTTCTTACCTTTTGAACACAAATACCTGTACTTTCTACTTCTTACCTTTTGAACACAAATACCTGTACTTTCTACTTCTTACATTTTGAACACAAATACCTGTACTTTCTACTTCTTACATGTTGAACACAAATACCTGTACTTTCTACTTCTTACATGTTGAACACAAATACCTGTACTTTCTACTTCTTACATTTTGAACACAAATACCTGTACTTTCTACTTCTTACATGTTGAACACAAATACCTGTACTTTCTACTTCTTACATTTTGAACACAAATACCTGTACTTTCTACTTCTTACATTTTGAACACAAATACCTGTACTTTCTACTTCTTACCTTTTGAACACAAATACCTGTACTTTCTACTTCTTACCTTTTGAACACAAATACCTGTACTTTCTACTTCTTACATTTTGAACACAAATACCTGTACTTTCTACTTCTTACATGTTGAACACAAATACCTGTACTTTCTACTTCTTACATGTTGAACACAAATACCTGTACTTTCTACTTCTTACATTTTGAACACAAATACCTGTACTTTCTACTTCTTACATGTTGAACACAAATACCTGTACTTTCTACTTCTTACATTTTGAACACAAATACCTGTACTTTCTACTTCTTACATTTTGAACACAAATACCTGTACTTTCTACTTCTTACATGTTGAACACAAATACCTGTACTTTCTACTTCTTACATTTTGAACACAAATACCTGTACTTTCTACTTCTTACATTTTGAACACAAATACCTGTACTTTCTACTTCTTACATGTTGAACACAAATACCTGTACTTTCTACTTCTTACATTTTGAACACAAATACCTGTACTTTCTACTTCTTACATGTTGAACACAAATACCTGTACTTTCTACTTCTTACATGTTGAACACAAATACCTGTACTTTCTACTTCTTACATGTTGAACACAAATACCTGTACTTTCTACTTCTTACATTTTGAACACAAATACCTGTACTTTCTACTTCTTACATTTTGAACACAAATACCTGTACTTTCTACTTCTTACATGTTGAACACAAATACCTGTACTTTCTACTTCTTACATTTTGAACACAAATACCTGTACTTTCTACTTCTTACATTTTGAACACAAATACCTGTACTTTCTACTTCTTACATGTTGAACACAAATACCTGTACTTTCTACTTCTTACATTTTGAACACAAATACCTGTACTTTCTACTTCTTACATTTTGAACACAAATACCTGTACTTTCTACTTCTTACATGTTGAACACAAATACCTGTACTTTCTACTTCTTACATTTTGAACACAAATACCTGTACTTTCTACTTCTTACATTTTGAACACAAATACCTGTACTTTCTACTTCTTACCTTTTGAACACAAATACCTGTACTTTCTACTTCTTACCTTTTGAACACAAATACCTGTACTTTCTACTTCTTACATTTTGAACACAAATACCTGTACTTTCTACTTCTTACATGTTGAACACAAATACCTGTACTTTCTACTTCTTACATGTTGAACACAAATACCTGTACTTTCTACTTCTTACATTTTCCAAACAGGCTGGTTCTTTTAGTCTGAATGTGTGTTTGGTGACGTTATTGTTCTATTAATATAAAGGGAGGTCAGGTTCTCTTTAAAACAGCTGCTAGTTATGGGTACTTTTTACTTAAGTACATTTCAAAGACCATACTTCTTTACTTTTACTTGAGTAAA
>NW_027640036.1:0-37127 GCF_949606895.1 Notothenia rossii | reverse complement strand
AAAAAACTAGTTGCTAAAACAAAACACGTAAGTGTACCTAGTTAGCTAATGTTAGCTAGCTGACATTAACGTTAAACATTGCACTCATATTACTCATTGAAACCTTGTAAAGCAGGTCCCGCATGCTGGCTCTTACAGAACCGACTAACTCCCCTTTCGTGTATGTACAGCCAGTGCTTGAATTGGGCCGGTACTCACCGGTACGCAGTACCGGCACTTCTGATTTTTACCCATGTGGTACCGGCACTTCTTACTGAGTACCGGCAAGGTGCTGGTGCTAGCTAGCTGCGCTAACGGATATAAGGAGCTGTTTCAACAACAAGGTGGAGGGAGAGTCCTTTGCTGTCAGACTGAGAGGCTGATAACTACAGCTCTGGTGAGGTAAATTACTCTCTGAGTGTTTAGATAGTTAACTTAGTTTAAGTTATCTCAGTGGGTCTCAAACGGTTCGGTCACCATTTATGTAAACACATATTTCCATTTGAGGGGGTAGTGATTAGTAAAATAAGCATGAATAATACAAACAAAATGTTAACTAGGTGAAAAAAGGTAAGATAAACTTGTTGAGAGCTAAAACTAGTCTTTGCTGTTTCCTCAAAGAGGAGCAGGGGGGAGAGGAGGGAGACAGGAGAGGCTGATTCAGGAGCCCAGACACACTCACAACTATAAATGAACCAAAAACCAATAAATAAACAAGTTTCAATGTTTTTTCATATTGGATATTGTATATTATTGGTTATGGCCATGTACTTATGATTTTATGATTATTTAAATATATACATTTTTGTTTCATATGGGTGTAGTCTCTTTATTTCCCCTAAATAGTAACCCATCTCCATATGTTTCTTTTTGGGTAGTAGATTTAAACTAGAGGGCTATCACTTTGTGCAGCAACGCTATTGACAAATAAATCCAGCAAAATGGCACAAAAAACTGGTAGTGGCCTCAGGGACGAGGAGTCATTTAACCAGCCAGTAGGAGTCAAGCTTTACCTTCTTTTATATCCATAAAGAAAAAGTAAATCTGTTTACAGTTGTTTCATTATGGATGTTGAGAGGTATCCATATATCTCTTCATTTTGCTCTCAAAGTGCACCAGATTGATGCATCTAACTTCAATATTTTAAAAAGAAAATTCCCTGGGGAGCATGCCCCCGGAAACCCCTAGACTAGAGGGTGTCAGGTCCACTCCCCACTTATAAAAATAGCACTTTACCACTGCACCCCCTCTAATCTCAGATGCACCCTGAGTCATTTTGTTTAAGTACAGTGAGCCTTTCTAAAATATACAGAAAAGAGACAAACCCACCAGCATTATAGGATATACTATGACTTTGCGCCAAATACTTGTTGCTGATTTAGAGTACTGGCACCTTTTTTATTCCAATTCAAGCACTGTGTACAGCTCTCAACATGCCCAGACTTGTAGTGAATTTCACCTCGTTTTATACTTTTTCGCCTCATTCTGAACGAAACAGGTGAAATTTGCTAACGTGACGGCCATCTTTTTGATGGTGACGCGTATTGTGCGAGACCAGAGACCTGTAGTTAACTGAGCGGTTTCACACAAAAAAAATGTGTAACTTCACAGTTTTACGACACATCTTTATTTTTTTAAATGTTCTTTTAATTTGACAAACATCATATGTGTCATTCGTGGCACAATTCAAACTGGATCGAAAGATGACTTTTCTCTCTCCATTGACTTCAATGTATAATTTTCCACTTCCAGGGTCCCATGGGTCGGAAGTAGATGGGCGGGACTTCGCCTCTCTATATGAAAGTACATAAGACGCTTTTCATTTAAAAAAGTATCGATATCGGTATTGGCGATACTGGCCCTGAAATACTTGGTATCGGATCGAATCCAGATTTTGTGGTATTGCCCACCCCTACTCCTTACTGCAGAACTTCTCTCATGAACAAGAACATGCCGATCTAGATCCCTCCGCTTCGCGTTGGATCCTGATCAGCCTGTCGGTGTTATTTTCCCCATGACCGCGCCGCTGCACATTATCCCGCTTATTACATGGCCACATTCTCAACAAAGTAACGACATGACTCCCAATATTAATTGAAATGCTTTTGTGGATTTAGAAAATGATTTTATTGATTTGAAAAATAGTTGTAAGTATTGATTTAAATTGACATGCATCCGCTAAGAAAATTAGTCCGTTGTTACTGTTTGAACTAACGTAGCAACGGCAGGAACTGCTTCGATAGCGTTTTTGAGGAGCTTTTTGATTACAGATTTGAAAACATCGTTGCTTGCTTTACAAGTAGCACAATTCATTATGTCAAACCTTGGGAAGTATCTAGATATCCCTGCCCTAATGCCAAAGTAACTGGCAACCGAATATGTGTCGCCGTCTGATGTCGTGTATGTCTGGACCGCTGCGTAAAAAAGAGGGTTTCTGCCTGTTACTTCTCCGCTGTTTTTTAACGGACGTTGTCTGATTATATAATTATATGCGCGGGCCGCTAGTGTCTGTTGATCTCCAGATTAACAGCAGCTTGAGAATAACCTGCCGAAAGTGCCGATGCTCCATGGCGGAGGCTCCGCTAGAAATTGCCGGGATTTGCGTTTTTACCCCCTTAATGTCTGACCAATGGTTGAACAGCATTTCCGAGCACATGACTTGTGTTTAAAGTTTATAGTCCGTTTGAGTTTTGCCCGTGTGAACCTGGTGTGAACGCAAACCGAACCTTCTGAAAAATGAAACAATGTTACAGAATGTGGTCTGAGGCCTCATTTATAAAGGGATATACGCTCAAAAAATGGCATACGGCAGTTTCTACGCAATGTTTGCGATTTATAAAATACTAACTTGACGGGAAAACGTGCGGTCCTCCACGCAAACTCTAACCCATGCGTACGCACTAAGCACAAAAACGGGAGAGACGAGAAACTGCGACACCGTTGGCAGAAGGAAGAATGGGGGGGACGCTGCGCACAGCTGATCGACAGCTGGGACACAAACCACCAAATACAAAAACATAATTCAAATCCAGTCGTCATGACTCCACTCCGGAGGGATTCCCCGATCATTTCTTACAATTTCTCATCAAGGGGGGGTCTCCTGTCCCCGGTACAAACACACTGCTTGAGGAAGGCTATGTGTATTTTTTTTGTCATTAACCTTTTTTGGACCACTTATTTATTTATTTTGGTGACGATCCGACCTCCATGCTGCTACTCTGGTTCAAATTGCATCCACCAAGCAATATGATTTATTTCGACCTCCCCAAAATAATCAAAATCTGACACGGTGTGAGATGTTTTTTTTAGCTGTTCTGTCGTCATTTCCTGCGATCTTCTCCATGCAGACAGTCAACATGAATGAATGAAAGGGCGTTTCTTTGACTATTTATAGGCAAATATGGGCGTTATTTGGAGCATGATCTTTTTTTTAATAGTCTAATACAGCGGTTCTCAAACTGTGGTCCGTGTACCACTGGTGGTCTGCGAGTGTACTGCAGGTGGTCCGTGGAAAAAAGCTAAATAAAATCCACTTTTTACTATCAAGGATTTTTACGGGGATCACCTCATATGTGACTTTCTCTATCGAAATCAGTCGCATTGACCCGAAGACACATTTTGAGTTGTATACACTGTCATACATGCCAACCTTTCCAAATCCAAAAGAGGTAGGTTTGCGCGCGGCAAATGTGCACACCCAAATTAGGTAATCAGAAGAAATGGAACCCCAGTAATTACATGTATAAACCATGTATAAACATATATTGCAGAAAAAGTGGTAGTTTGGTAAACAGTGACATCAACGACATGTTGGGTCTATAAAATGCCCGAAAAGTAAAAGAATGGGATATAAATATCCCAAAGTCTCCACATTTTATTATATTTGTAATGTGTTTCTGGTCCTCTTTCAGTTGAGACAGTGTAGAATAGATGAAGGATGTGTCAGGATGTAGAACTCTTATGTGGACATTGAATAAAGCCAGGTTCATATTCTTGTTTCATGTTGATGACATATTAGAGTCAAAGGTTTGCACAGAGCGAAATATATTTGTGTTGCGCGATATATCAGAAAATACTGCATTAAAAAAGTCATTTCCTGCATTGTTCTACTGATAAAGTGTGATATAAATAATGTGCAGGCTTTCAGATTGCTGTAGTTCACTAAACAGAGACATTAACGACATGTTTGGTGTTGAAAATGTCAGAAAAAGTGAAAGAACAGGAGATAAATATCCCCAAATCTCAAAATGGTATGATATTTTGTGTGTGTTTTTGGTCCTCTTTCAGTTGAGAGTCTCAAGCATCCTACAGTGTCTCAACCATTGTCTCAGACAATGGTTGAGACACTGTAGGATGCTTCCGGAAAAGACCAAACACTGGATGTCTTTCAGTCGCCAACATGTGTTTTCGAGACACTGATAATAACGGGGAAATCCTGCAGTACTCAAATGCCTCGCCTTACCCCCGGTCTGCACGTTGTTTCTCTTTCAGAAACACAGAGGACTGTTTGTATGATGCGATCACAGACACGCTGCAAACGGTGTCCGCCAAAAGTCGAGTACAGTGTCTATGGAGTGTCATTTGTATTTGTTATAGTTTGGGAAGATTGAAAATCGGTAGGGAAAGCCAGCTAAGTCGGTCGGCGGTAGACACATGTCAAAAGCGGTAGACTACCGCCCAAATCGGTAGGGTTGGCAGGTATGCACTGTTGGAAAGAGGAGATTCCTAGCTTTCTAATGATATCAGGCACTGGGGTACTGGTCGTTGGGCTCATCGGACATTTATGAGAGAAAATCTGTAATGTCCGAGTGCAAGTGAAGTGCAAGTGAATAAGACACGAGCCTTGTAACCCCTCCCCCGGCCCTGGCGCGAGCGTGGAAATACGATTGGCGGCGATTTCATTTGAACTGGACGGCGCAAAACGAGAAGCATCCGGACCCAAGTACTGTACACGGAAGGAACGAGGTATTTGAAGTCTACAATGACAGAGAAGAGACTGTCAGGTTTGGCTGTAGTCAGCATTGAATCAAAACGCACTAAAGCTTTGGATCTTGATCAGTTTGTGAGGCGTTTTGCTGAACAGAATAGTAATGTGATTGACAGCTGATAGGAACAGTTACAGTAATATATTACTTTTTGCTGTAACGAAGTAATGTTACGCATTACTAATGAAATGTGGGTAATATATTACCCGTTACAATGCTCAGTAACGCAGTTACAACACATTTTAACCCGAAATTAAATGGTGTTTTGTTTTTTAAGAAATGTATTAACATAGCGAGACATTCCGACACCGGACAAATTGTGCGGGTCGATTAGTAAACCTGGTGTTTACCCTTCAGGCTTCGCGTCGAGATCTTCGGGGAAGTTGAACGTTATGCAACCATTCAAAAAAGAGAACGTAGCGAAAAATACAAACAACAAATTGTGTCAGGTGCGCGTGACCTGCTCCGCTGCGCGTGCATCATTTCCAAAGTGCTTCCACAGCAGTGACACACATCTGATCTGTGGATAATCATTTATACGAAAATGGTTAAAGCAACCATCACTAAACGCCAGCAACACTGCATCTACTGCAGACAGTAGCAACAGGTCAGATGCGGACATCACGTTACCCTCCGTTGTGGACACTAGCTTACTCCCGCCTGACTCACCAGCCCCGGAGCAGCAGTCTTCGTCGCCCGAAACTACGCCGCCCCTCTGCGGCCCGCAGGTGCCAGGTATATCTAAACAACTACCCGCCTGTACAGTGGGGTAAGGCGGTCATTTTGCAGCTTGTGGTATAAAAATAGACAATGGCTAGAATATTCATGTGAAAATAGTACCATATTCTGACATGCCTGTAGAAATGTTGGGTCAAAAATAATGCATACAATAGCCATACTTGTCAACCCTCCCGATTTTCGCGGGAGACTCCCGATTTCATTGCCCTCTCCCGGTTTCCTCCCGGGGTCATATTTCTCCCGCATTTCTCCCGATTTCTGACAAAATCTGATTTAAACACGACTGTTTCCACTCCGACTTTAATACAGCTACACCATTGTTTGGTTTCCATGGTAACACGTCTCTTTAGTAGCGCGCGCAACTCAAAGTCTGAGAGGGTGAGGCAGATATTCACAGAAAACAGAACAAGAATCAACAACTACTCTACTCTCTGCTCACTCCTTTCCTGTAAAATACAGGTCCAACCCACACATATGCTCCATCAAGGATGGTGCTACAGGCCGCAAGGCAGTGCACTTACAACTACAATAAGCATGTTAATGTTAATCTAACAGCTCCGGCGATCCACTAGCACCGCCCCCCCCCTCCAATTTTGCATTTTGAAATGCTCCCGATTTCTGAGGTCTAAAGGTTGGCAAGTATGACAATAGCACAGATGCCTTCACCACGAATGGCTACAAAAATATCTCATATCCCAAGCTTATTATCAACGAGCTGATGTTGCAGCTGAAATGTTCTCCAGGTCACAAAGTCAACCTCACATAATGATGTGATACCAGTTTTCAAGCACAGTAAATATTCTCTTCCCATCGTATATGATGGGACCAAGGTGATGATGTAGTAGGCTACATGGTTTTAATAATACTTTTGCCTTTCAATGTTTGCCATTTCAAACCATGAGCATGGTTTAAATAATATTTGCCTTGATTTACAATTATGTTAACCTTCATTATAGTCCTTGACAGCGGTCTGTACTGCTGTATTAACAACATGTCACATGTTAAGAATTTACAATCAGAATCGAGTATTCAACGAAGCCCTGTAATACAATTTGTTAGTAGCCTTAAGGGCCTACACAGTTGTTATGCTACCACATCGCCCTTCACTGGATGCATAATGAGCTGCACTAAACTACATTTTAGCATTTAAAATACCTAGCTATTCTTTTGCGGTTATTTTGGTGAAAGTAACTAAAAAGTAACTAAAGTAGTGTAACTCATTACATTTCAGAGACAGTAATATTGTAATGTAACTTATTACTTTCAAAAGAGAGTAATGAGTAATATGTAATATATTACATTTTGGAAGTAACTTGCCCAACACTGGATAGGAATAGTATGATTGTTAATATTATCATATTTAGACAAACATCGATGAGACAGTTAATTAATGTACTTATTGCAGCAGTCTGCATAGATTTGGTACCCCTGGTCCAAGAGTGAAACAAACTAATTCAGTTATTGTTCAGTTAAAATTCATTCAATTAGGCCTATGTCTGCCATCTTATATATTTCTATTTAAGGCTTTACTGATGTGACACAATAATGTCACCTATGTTATTGAGTTAAAATGTCAATATTTTGGCTTTCCAAGTTAACATTGATTGATATGACTGCGATTAAATCAGCATATACTTCTGCCAGGGGATGCCACCCCTCAAAATCTCCTGCCACCCTCTTGTCACCCCATGAATATTTTTCTAGATCCACCCCTGAGTAGGCTATATTTTTCGTTTCGTTTATTTAATAAGTGAATTTCAGGACAACTTTGGGAATTTTTTAGATTTAAATAGATTTTGAAAGTGGAGATAGAGAGAGAGAGAGAAGCAGCGCTGTCTGCTTGGTTGCAATACTATGAGGGGCCGTGTAGGCCAAAATTCAAACTCACCTCACACACACACTACTGAAAACATCTGGCCTTGCACACACACTACTGAAATACTCTCACATTCACTACTGAACACCTCACACACACACTACTGAAAACATCTGGCCTTGCACACACACTACTGAAATACTCTCACATTTACTACTGAACACCTCACACACACACTACTGAAAATCAAGCCTCACACATATTACTGAAAATTAACCTCACACACCCAACTAAAAATTAACCTCACACAAACACTACTGAAAACATCTGGCCTTGCACACACACTACTGAAATACTCTCACATTCACTACTGAACACCTCGCACACACACTACTGAAAACATCTGGCCTTGCACACACTACTGAAATCCTTTCACATTCAATACTGAACACCTGACACACACACAACTGAAAACTAAGCCTCACACACACACTATTGAAATCCTCTCACATTCCCTACTGAACACCTCACACACACACACACTACTGAAAACATCTGGCCTCACACACACACTACTGAAATACTCTCACATTCACTACTGAACACCTCACACACTCACTACTGAAAATTAAGCCTCACACACACTACTGAAATACTTTCACATTCACTACTGAACACCTCACACACACTACTTAAAATTAACCTCACACACACGCAACTGAAAACATTTGACTGAAAGGTTCTCAGTTGTGAATGTGCATGTGTTTCACCTATGTGTGTGAGAGGGGGATTCTTGCTGTAACGGAAGTCATTGTAATGAAACGGAAGTCATTGTAATGAAACGGAATTAACAAAGAACAATGCTGCAGTGATACAGTAGGTGGCGATAATGCTCGTCTGGTTGTAAGTTAAAGAAGAAGAAGAAGAAGAAGAAGAAGAACGAAACAGAAGTTTCAATTCAGCATGGATTTATAGAGAAACGGCACCGCAGCCATAGGCTGGACCCCGGGCTGAGCGGTCTACAAACTGAGACGGTCTGGTCTATGGAGGTGTTCCTGTTTACATCACCTGGCTAAGCTTGTGATGTGGCCTAGAAACCCGCTAGCAACATGCACAGCTGCAATAAGCTAACAAGATAACTAAGCCGAAATTGAGCCAGAACCTTTCCTTTTTTGTTTTACCATTTATTGAAGTGATTGATATTTCAGGCTGAGAGGACAATGGCCTCTTAAATATGGTTGATTAAGCTGTGTACTTCTAGCCGACAGTTATGTTAGCATTAGTTAGTTAACAGTAAGTAAATATAAGACTAACCTATGTACTCCAGCTAGCCGGCTAACCTACATCTGTTGCTCCCGGTCTGCACATTTTACGTTAAGTGAACATGAAACTATTCAGCAAAAACGTTCTATAATAATCTAAGGTATTGCGTTTTGGGATATTACTTGCATACAAATCTATAAATCTGTTCTGGAAAACTGTCCGACACCTCAGGAGGGGGAAGCAGGGAACCATCCAAGCTGTGTACAGTAAGGATGGGACGTTATTGACCTCAACTGATGGAGTGTTAGGGCGTTGGAAGGAGCACTTTGAGGAACTCCTGAACCCGACAACTCCTCCCTCTATGTTAGAGGCAGAGCTGGAGTATGACGGGGGATCGACACCAATCTCCCGGGGGGAGGTCACTGAGGTCGTCAAACAACTTCACAGTAGGGCTGCAACGATTAGTCGACATAATCGACGACGTCGATCATAAAAATTCGTCGACGCGGAATTTTAGTGTCGACGCGTCGTATAAAAACAATCAGAGAGCCGGTAACGTTAATTCAAAACTGCGCAAATGTTCATTTGTAACTGCAATGCACTACAGGAAGTGCTGGGGGCAGTATACTCTCCATTGTCTGCCATGACTGCATTCTGTACTAACAACAAAGAAGAAAGAATACGAACGATGGCGGAAAGGAGAGAGAATGAGGGTGATGAAGAGCTCAAAAAAGCGAGACCGAGAGTTTCGAAAGTGTGGGAGTATTTCACAGACGACAAGCCAAAGAAGTCAGTGAAATGCAGAATTTGTAAAGGGGAATTGGCATTCCACGGCAGCACTACAGTGATGCACGAGCATTTAAAACGCAAGCACCCTGGAACCGTGAGGACTGCTACTTTGGATCATGGGTAAGTTTGAGCAAGTTAGCCATAGTCATGTTTACGTTAGCTTACATGTTGGAAAACAGAACGTCTCATGGTTAATGCTTGCTAAGCAAACGCTATTTCAGTTATGTTGAGGCTGCGTGTCCACCAACGAGCTGCTAAACAGCGCCAAGCTTACAGCGTAGTAGAGCACACTAGAGCTTTATGGACGCTGTAATTAATTCCAAACTTAAAATAATAATTAACAAGGGTCTGCGAAATGACAAGAATAAAATGCGATTGAATTGATCCTGGGACTGGACAACAGGGTGACATTCACAGGTGTGCAGACTTGAGGTAGAACATGCACTGGAGCCCGGAAAAGGAGCCGTGCCCACAGGAAGCAGAGATGGAGGGTGTGACAGAAATAATCGTTAGATTAGTCGACTAATCGAAAAAATAATCGACCGATTAGTCGACTACCAAAATAATCGTTAGTTGCAGCCCTACTTCACAGTGGCAAAGGCCCGGGGGTGGATGAGATCCGCCCAGAAATGCTGAAGGCTCTGGGTGTTGAGGGACTGTCATGGTTGACACGTTTCATCAACGTTGCGTGGAAGTCGGAAACAGTACCGAAGGAGTGGCAGACCGGGGTGGTGGTTTCCCTTTTTAAAAAGGGGGATCAGAGGGTGTGTGCCAATTACAGAGGCATCACACTACTCAGCATCCCCGGGAAAGTTTACTCTAAGGTACTCGAAAGGAGGGTCAGGCCGATTGTCAAACCTCAGATTGAGGAGGAACAATGCGGATTCCGTCCTGGTCGTGGAACGACGGATCAACTTTTTACTCTCGCAAGGATCCTGGAGGGGGCCTGGGAGTACGCTTATCCAGTCTACATGTGTTTTGTAGACTTGGAGAAGGCGTATGACCGGGTTCCCAGGGAGTCACTCTGGGAGGTGCTGCGGGAGTATGGGGTGAGGGGGTCTCTACTCAGGGCCATCCAATCTCTGTACTCCCAAAGCGAGAGCTGTGTCCGGGTCCTCGGCAGTAAGTCGGACCCATTTCAGGTGAGGGTTGGCCTCCGCCAAGGTTGCGCTTTGTCACCAATCCTGTTTGTAATATACATGGATCGGATTTCGAGGCGTAGTTGTGGGGGAGGGGGTCTGCAGTTCGGTGGACTAAGGATTGCACCACTGCTTTTTGCAGATGATGTGGTTCTGATGGCTTCATCGGTCTGCGACCTTCAGCACTCACTGGATCGGTTCGCAACCGAGTGTGAAGCGGCTGGGATGAGGATCAGCACCTCCAAATCTGAGGCCATGGTTCTCAGCAGGAAACCGATGGACTGTCCACTCCAAGTAGGGAATGGGTCCTTACCCCAAGTGAAGGAGTTCAAGTATCTCGGGGTCTTGTTCTCGAGTGAGGGAACAATGGAGCGTGAGATGGGTCGGAGAATTGGAGCAGCAGGAGCGGTACTGCAGTCGCTTTACCGCACCGTTGTGACGAAAAGGGAGCTGAGCCAGAAGGCAAAGCTCTCTGTCTACCGCGCCATTTTCGTTCCTACCCTCACCTATGGTCATGAAGGATGGGTCATGACCGAAAGAACGAGATTGCGGGTACAAGCGGCCGAGATGGGTTTTCTCCGCAGGGTGGCTGTTGTCTCCCTTAGGGATAAGGTGAGAAGTTCGGTCATCTGGGAGGGACTCGGAGTTGAACCGCTCCTCCTTCGCGTCGAAAGGAGCCAGTTGAGGTGGTTCGGGCACCTAGTTAGGATGCCACCTTGGCGCCTCCCTAGGGAGGTGTTCCAGGCCCGTCCAGCTGGGAAGAGACCAAGGGGTAGACCTAGGACCAGGTGGAGGGATTATATCTCTTCGCTGGCCTGGGAGCGCCTTGGGATCCCCCAGTCAGAGCTGGTTGATGTGGCCAGGGAAAAGAAAGTTTGGGGCTCTCTGCTGGAACTCCTACCTCCGCGACCCGACCACGGATAAGCGGGAGAAGATGGATGGATGGATGGACAAATCTATAAATGCCTTCAGGTTTCTAAAATATACAACATGTGGTAAATACGACAGTGGATCCAGCAAAGATTCACATTTTTGCATGACTTTAGTTTTTGATCTGTTGCTGTTACTTAATTGTACTTTTAATAAATTAAAGTCAAGCTTAGTTACATGTGATGGCTGCTAGTTAGTGCTCTTACCTGTTTGCCTCCTCCACAACCAGACTGTATTAAAACTCTTAAGCACCAGTTCTATCTACTTTACTTTAAACAATTAAAAAGACAAAATCAACTACATTTATTGATATACCAATCTTTATTTTTGGGGCCTCTTCTTCTTTTAAATTAAACTTTCAGATGTGAGGTATTGAAATACAGTAATAGTTTTGTCTATTTAAAAAAAAAAATGAGCCATGCAACAGTTAACTTCATATTTCTTATTGTCTAAAGCATTTATTACACACGTTTTCCCCTCTCATATTCACAGTGTGGATCAATCGAGACAGCATGGAGTCCAGAGAGCTGCAGAGACTTTGGGAGAAACCTCAGTGTGACGGATGTCCTGTCTGTGGGTTTGGCTGGAGAGAACTGAGGTGGAGAGGTCTTGTTTATTTAGAGGCTGTAGAAATAATGTATTTTTTTAATTTGAATGTTTTTTTAATTCATCACTTTGTACTACAAAAATAATCAGATTATGAATGAACAGTCTGCAGTTAATCAACATTAAAATATCTTATTATTAAATAATATTCAACTGCTCGGTTGTCTCACTGCAAGAACCACTTTTACCACATCTTTTAGAGACAAATGGTAGCAATTCTCACAATGTAAAATAATAATTGCCTTGAATACAGTGAAATGTGAAAGCTGATTATAGTTGTTACTTGATCTATTTAAACCAGAATGTTTCTTGATTCTTTGTACAGTATGAAAGGAGTCTTTGTACCTTTTGAGTCCATGCTGAAGTTCACTGATGTTAGGAAGGTCTGTCTCTCTTGGTCAGCATCCTCTAGTCTGTCTGCATCACCTGGAAACTTTAAACAAACAGATATATATATATGTAAAGTAACAATGTGTTGGTCACAGACTTTTTTTACATGCAAATGTCATGTGATAATCTTTTTGTTATCCTTAAAAAAAGTGCTGGATATCACAGCCCTTACTGTATCTTATCAGTTGCATTGTGTATTATTGTATAGTTGGGGTCCTTTTTATTTTACTGTTATTTTGGAATCGTTTTTCATGAGACAGTCAATTTAAAAATGTGTCCTATGCCATATTCACATTCATTTGTAACACACACGTAGGGGTAAAAGACAAACATCTTCAACAAATGTAATGCAATGAATAAGCTTAATTTTCACAGAAGCACACATGTCTAATATTTAACCAAATCATTTCCTTGTCCCTAAAGCATTGACTGAGCTATTTTTCGTCCTTAAATGCAGGCATTAAGTTACATGTTCACCTTCTGCTGCCACAATAAGTCGGTTTCTCCAGTGTAATGATAATAAAATGCTAAGTAAGTATTGGTAATAATATTAATAAAAACAACGACGTTTGGGTTTGTTCGTTTAATATGATGAACGTTAACCAGTAAGCTTCAATAATCAACTCCAGCTCAACAAACCATATTGCAATATCTACGTTAACGTTATTGCTGGAACCAACTGGAAATGTGAGATTCATATTTTTCAGATTCACAGATCTTATAGTGAGGTTAGTCTCATACAGTACTCTGCTTTTCAACACTAATGTGACGCTAGCTGTCTGCATCGTCGAGCATAGCTATTTTAAATTAACAATAACACTGCATACAGTCACCTAACTAGCAAACTAACTAATGTACAAGCATGACCTTATTTTACCAACCTCACTGAGAATCGTTTTGTTCTACAGTATAATCCTTCTTAATGTTTTACACTTCTCTATTATGTTTTACCTTGTATGCTAGGGATAGCATCGTTAGCACAGATGTAGCTTCGTCTCGCTCGTTAGCTGAATAAAAAGACAAGTAAGAAATAAAGTGCTTGAATTTCACTTACCGAATAAACTGCATTGATGGACGGTCTGTTTGAACCGCAGAGCCATAAGATAAGTGCGATATTTAAATGAAGAACACTCCACCAGGCATCAACACAACAAACCCAGGCAACTACCACCCTGTTTCTATACTTACCTCCATCTTGAAAGTCATGGAAAAAATAGTATATGAACAGGTCGAAAAGTACCTCGCGGAAAAGAAACTAATCTATGAATTTCAATCTGGCTTTAGAACATCCCACTCCACTGACACATGCCTTCTTTATTTGAACGACCACATCAAACAAGAGGTGGACGAGGGCAAATACTGCGGCATGGTGATGCTGGACCTACAAAAGGCTTTCGACACTGTCAATCACCCCATTCTGATTGACAAGCTAAAAGCAATTGGTTTTGATAAACTATCGGTGAGCTGGATGCAATCCTACCTGGAGGGGAGAGAACAGATGGTGGAGGTAAACGGTACTCTGTCCCCCCACCTCCCAGTGAGCTGTGGTGTTCCACAAGGAAGCATATTAGGTCCGTTACTGTTCCTAATTTATGCAAATGACATGTCATCAGCATGTGACTGCAACTTGTTCCTTTTCGCGGACGACTCAGCCCTGCTTGTCTCTGACAGGAGCAGATTGCAGGTTGAAAAAACCCTCAGCTCCGAGCTCGGCAGAATCTGCACCTGGCTCGCCGATAATAAATTATCATTACACCTGGGTAAAACAGAGTCCATTCTCTTCGGTTCGAAACATAATCTCAGCAAATCCGACGACTTCTCAGTTGCAGTGGGTGACATTATTGTCACAAGTAAGAAGGAAATTACATACCTAGGATCTATTCTTGAGGCAAACCTCTCCTGTGACAAAATGGCATCCAATGTAATAAAAAAAGTCAATCAAAGAACTAGATTCCTATACCGGATCTCCTCTCTGGTAAACAAAAACACCCTGAAAACTCTGGCAGGAGCACTCATTCAAGGGTACTATGACTATGCTTGCACGTCATGGTAGCATAGCACCTCCAAGGCGCTAAAAATAAAACTTCAAACATCACAAAATAAACTGGTCAGACTACTGCTTGACCTTTCATCTAGAACCCACCTCACCTCTGCCCACTTTGACAACCTAGGATGGCTTAGAGTAAACGACAGAGTACAGCTACTTGCAATGGGCCTGGTCGACAAGATCCACTACACCTCTATGGTACCCATGTACATGTCAAAATTCTTCCCAAAGGAATACCATGATCATAACACCAGAGGGAGCTCCACAAATTATGTAAAACCCAGATTTGGCACAAAAAAGGGGGAATACACGTTTCGCAATTATGCCACATCAAGGTGGAACGCTCTTCCCACAACTGTAAAGGAAAGTAAAACTTTACTTACCTTCAAAACCTCTCTTAAAGAGCATCTTCGGGGGAGAGCATTGCAAAACTTGCTCCGGTAATGGTACAAATCTCAATCTGTCGTACAATGGACAGCTTCCCCCCCCATCTATGTATATACTCGCATTTTAGACACTGTTACTAACTGTATATCTGTAGACTTGGTATGTCTTAAATGTCCCTTAGGATGTATTAGAACGAAATCTAAAATGAAAATTGTAAATAAGCCATCTGTATGTCAAATATGTCTTATATGTCTTAAATGATATGATGAATTGGAAATGGGGGACCCTGATGTAAACAAGACGAAAGTCTTTCTCTGGTCTGCATCCCCTTAACAATTGTATGTTTTGAGCAGTACTGTACTGTACCCAATATACAAGCTGTTAATAAACTTTTCAATCAATCAATCAATCAAACACGTCCGAGTTGCAGCCTGGAGCTAATGAAGCTAACGGGGCTAGCAAAGAGACCACTAGCAGAACAGTTTGGTACTTCCGTTACATTACAATGATTCCCGTTACAGAAAGAAAGCCCTCACACACACACATTCCCTACTGAGAACCTTTCAGTAAAATGTTTTTCAGGAGTGTGTGTGTGTGTGAGGTTTTCAGTTGTGAATGTGAGAGTATTTCAGTAGTATGTGCGTGAGGTTAATCTATAGTTGCATGTGTGAGGTTTAATTTTCAGTTGTGTATGCAAGGTGTTCACTAGTGAATGTGAACGTATTTCAATAGTGTGTGTGAGGTTAATTTTCAGTTGTGTGTGTGTGAGGTTAATTTTCAGTTGTGTGTGTGCAAGGTTAATTTTCAGTTATGTTTGTTTGAGGTTAATTTTCAGTTGTGTGTGTGCAAGGTTAATTTTCAGTTATGTTTGTTTGAGGTTAATTTTCAGTTGTGTGTGTGTGAAGTTAATTTTCAGTTGTGTGTGTGTGAGGTGAATTTTCAGTAATGTGTGTGTGAGGTTTTCAGTAGTGAATGTGAGAGTATTTCAGTAGTCTGTGTGCAAGGCCAGATGTTTTCACTAGTGTGTGTGTGAGGTGTTCAGTAGTGAATGTGAGAGTGACGCATGACGGTGGACCAGGTCACAGACCCTGGCGTCCAGGCTCTGAAGGTGGAGGGCGCGGGGTTGCACTTGGAGGACGTGGTGTTCGGCGACGCGGACGTTACCCTCCTGTGTGACGTCTTCACGGGCCTGTCGCGGCCAGTCGTTCCCGCCAGCTGGAGGCGCTCTGTGTTCGAGGCAGTGCACGGCCTGTCACACCCCGGCGTTAAGCCTTCGGTGCGCTTGGTGGCCGCCAAGTTTGTCTGGCATGGGCTGAAAAACGATGTGAGGACTTGGGCTGGTGAGTACATGGCTTGTCAGCGCGCTAAGGTGCACCGCCACACGAAGGCCCCTTTGGAGCGTTTCCTGGTGCCTGGGAGGAGGTTTGACCACGTCAACATTGACCTGGTTGGTCCATTGCCCTCCTCTTAGGGCTTTTCCTACCTCCTCACCATGGTGGACAGGACGACCCGTTGGCCTGAGGCGGTTCCTCTCGAGTTAACTTCAGCCGCAGACATTGCCGGGCTTTCATTTCATTTCATTTCAAACCTTTAGATATACAGATGAATCCCATTGAGATCATTGATCTCTTTTTCAAGGGAAACCTGCTCAAGTAGTTCCACATGAAACATAAAAACATAAATAGAACAACAAAAGGACATCATACAGCATCATTTACATAATTATCCACATAAACAGGTACCAACAGCTTCCGATTGAGTAGCATCCAACCGAGCTTTAAAAACATTTAGTGGCACCAGATTGTTCAGTTTCCATTTAATTTGCAGACTATTCCACGACAGAGGAGCTGCGCATCTAAAAGCTGTCTTCCCTTTCATTGCGACGTGCAAGGCCGGATTAGTACCTCCAGGGGCCCCTGGGCACTGAGCACTCATACCAACATGACCAATATTTAGAATTTTCAGTCAATCTGTCATGTCAAATCGCACACCTATTTGTCAAAAGCAGGGACGCTGCCACATATACCTCATTCACACCAACGGTGTTTCAGGGCCAGTTCGGAGTTGGAACTTGAAAAGCACCGGGTTTTCCTGTTCGCACCGCAGCGGAGCAGCCTCTTAGCTCCGGAATCCGGTTCGTTTCAAGCACCAAAAAATTGTCCGGCTAGAGCAAAAGCACCACATACATCACTCTTACGTCGAGGCGGTGCAGGGGCGGGATCAACTCCTGAACAACAACAAAAAGCCCATGTGTTATCCAGTTTGTACACAACGATGGAGAAACTTAACAAGCAGCAGTGGTCCACTGAAGAGACCAGCTACCTACTGGGAATTTGGTCTTCCGAAGAGGTACAGATGCAGCTGGAACACAATCGGCCATTGTTGTTGTTGTCGGTGTCAGCTGTGAGGGGTTTCCGCGCGGTTTGGCTTTATGAAGCAGGCACGCAAATGGTTACGTCATGACACAAACGATGACACAGCATCATTCGGACTCTGGGCTAAACCGAAGAACTGGTTCTGAACCTGAAAAGCTCCAGCACGGAGCTTCAACCGGAGTTGCGTTGGTGTGAATGAGGTAATAGTCCAACCAAAGTAGGTCTAGCCTTTTGCCCTTTCAGTCAAAAATCACAAGACAAAGATACAATGGATAAGATGTCAAGACAGTGTATTGCTCAAGAAGACCTAGGTAATATCAATCAAAACCTCAGAACAGCACCCCACTTAATGCCAACATATGACTGGCTGGCTGTACAAGTACACAAGGAGTTCTATTTTTCACAAACATTGAGAGTTACAAAAGTAAAATATGTAGTGAAATTGTGTGGTTGGGGTGGGGCTGTGATTCGGCTATACACCGCCGCCGCGTAGTAATAAAGTTGAGCGCATACATAGTGAGACCTACAGTACAGAGACCTACTGTACAGTAATTTGACCCTATGTAAAAGCTGTTTTATTTATGGCGAAGTGTGAGTGTCATTTAAAACAATGTATGATGAGTGAGGGCCCTCTTTGCTCAAGGGCCCCTGGGCACTTGCCCAGGTTGCCCATATGGTTAATCCGGCCTTGGCGACGTGGGTGTGTCGTTTTGGCACCCCGTCAGACATTTCCTCGGACAGGGGCTCACAGTTCACGTCTGAGCTCTGGAACGCTGTGGTGAGCGGTTTGGGGATTAAGCTGCACAGGACTACCGCTTACCACCCTCAGGCTAACGGCCTCTGTGAGCGGTTCCATCGCTCCATGAAGGCGGCCCTCAAGGCCGGCCTTACGGACGGTAATTGGGTCGACAAGCTGCCTTGGGTGATGCTGGGCCGAAGGACTTCGCCTAAAGAGGATCTGCAGTGCTCTACGGCTGAGATGGTCTACGGTCAGCCGCTGAGGGTTCCAGGGGATTTCCTCCCTAATGCATTGGCTCACTGGTCGGTGACAGCCCAGCAGGCTTTACTACAGGACGCCGCTGAGTCTTTTGTTCCAGTCCCTACTACTCAGCACGGTACTCAGGTGTTCCGGGTTCCCGCGGAGCTCCGCTCGGCGGGGCACGTGTTCATCCGGCACGACGCTTACAGTGGCCCCCTGCGGCCCGCTTACGATGGACCTTTCCGGGTTTTCGAACACGGGGACAAGCACCTGGTGGTCGACCTGGGTGGCAAAGCTGAGCACGTCTCGGTGGACCGGCTGAAGGCTGCTCACCTGGACTTGGACCAGCCGGTGGTGCTAGCTCGACCTCCGTGACGGGGCCGCCCCCCGGCTTTGACCCCTGTCACGGATTTAAGACCTGTTTTTCCAGTCCCTCCTCTTCCGGGGGCCGCACAGGCGGAAGTCGCTTTTCCGACTCCCGTGCTCTGGAGTTGTGGGGGTCGGCGTGTCGTTCCTCCCGGCTACGCTGATTTTGTTTATATGTGAATTCTGGGGGGGATTGTGTGGTGACACGTTATTGGACAAAATTCACCTTGAGGATATTGTGTTGCAACACGGCCCCGTTAGTGTGGGGACCGGAAGTTAGATTCTTGCAGGCTAACATGACATGCAGTAGCAGCAAGTGTATTTCAGTTTTGTGATTCAATGTATAATAAAGTGTGGAGTTCCATACTGAACACACCGCCTCCGACTCCCATTCGTCGGCTCTACAATACAGACAAAACAAGACCAACGAAGGGTAAGATTATCTTACAATGGAAACATTAAGGGGATCACATTCCCTTCAAAGATGCTAGTGGAGCCTCGCAGTGGCGAAACCGTGCCGCGCCACACTAATTGCGCCGCATAAGCCCATATTTCGGCTGAGTTGAGGCACCCTCCGCAAAATAAGGCCTCCTCCGCAAGGTGAGGCCCCACGCAGTCTGCATGATCGGCCTGTAGGGAAGGACGGCCCTGGTTCTGATTCACTGATTTACTCATATAAACATGCTAACAAGCTAGCTAGCAAGTCCTTATTCCCCCTTTGCTTTGGCTAAAATGCCACCATTCCAATGCAAGTATTAGAGCTATTAGCAGCTCCTAGCATAGAATATTGTGACAAATATGTTTTTTTTCACAAGCAAATTGTAAGTCTGCCCACACTGTAACGCTTACAATTATGGTCTATACTTATGTGGATGAGGAACAACATTTATTGAGTTGGGGCAAGCGTGCCTTGCTTAGTTGGCAAAACATATTAACCACGACCCAGAGGAACATCTGTGAGTTTCTGAGAAACCAGTCCTTTTCCAAATTCAAGTCTTTTCATGTTGTTCAGTTCTTTATTACAACTGAATCAATCTGTTGTACTGGAGTTGATCCATGCTGCAAGAATTTTGACTCACATTTGAGTAATAATTTGGAGGCTCTTTCTGTACAACTGTTTCTGTGAAGCTGTTAGATCACAGCTTGTTTCCTACAGAGCAAGCATTTACTGTAAATCCTTGTAATTATTGAGCAGCAAGAAGTGATTGTTTATTTTTTTTACTTTTGGCATACTTATTACAGTTGTCACCTTATACTTAAAGTTATTGTCATTTACAAAAAAAAGTTGATTATTTAGTTCAATTAGTTTTATTCGAAGGGATCTTTCTTATCGCCCGATATCAATGAAGTTGTGTGAGTCTCTGTCCTCTGTCTGTTTACAATTATTGATAAAGTGAGCTCTGGGATGAAAAAAGCCACAGAGTACTACGTTGCAGAATAAGATTTCCATTGTGCTAAGGAAAATTCCTGTCGAAAATCCCTCAGAGATCTCCTGCAAGTTTACTAAAAAGGACTCTCAGTCGTTGTGGAAGAACATGAAACAATGGTCATGGCATGTGGCTGTAAATCTATAAGCAAATCTGCACATCTCCCTTGTTGGGAATAAGTTAAATTGCTGACCGTCTGGAAAACAGAATAATCACAAATTCGATATTCCACTATGTAATAAATAAACAATGAAGCGACTTTTCTCTTAAAGAGAAGCCTCGCCACATTACCATGGATTTCTATTTTAAGCATCTTTTGATGGCTGCCATATGCATCACAATCATTTTACAGCAATAATGGGGAGTAATTCAAATAAATGACTTGGAAAAAGATGTTGGTTACCTTTTATTGCACAGCCTTTAGTTGGATCTCACTATATTATTCCATGGTCTTAAAAGTTATGTTTTTGCTGACTTGCAATGTGGTAATGACAGTTATAGGTTGTGTCACCTCGGTGGTATGCTCCATTACATCAATCTGACTGAGGGATTGAAGTTATCCAGACACTGAAATAACAGCAAAGCAATTCTACCTCAGCCTATCTTCAATATATGGCAAGTTATGACAAAGAGATGGAGACATCAATGGTGAAAAGACTGAAGAGGGGAAAAAGAGATGACAGAAAGATGGATGAGAATAAACTTTGCAGACGATTTATTGTTTCTGTTGGTGTAAAATGTGTTGTAGGAAGTTTCTTCACAGTAGGAAGGATTCTGTTTAAAAGTTAGTGCAGCTGTAATGTAATTATCCAACTTCTGTTGATTTTAAATTTGTTTCACAGTCGTATTGGCTACCTGAAAAGATTGTAGCATGACCCTGGCACACAACCAGTGGAAAATAGGAAAAGGATATAGTGGAAAAGCCACCTCCCCCACACAGTCCGTTCATAGAGCTTGATATGTAACACATCCTGAACACAAACGCTGACCTCCTCCATTCCAGGATGTTATAAACTCTGAAGGACTTTTAAAATATGAGTTATCCAGAGGTCACATATTGTTTTTAAATGACATTGACTTGTTATTAGGCATATCATCGCTACCATCAGTGATTTATCATTTGCTACAGCGTTTAGTAATTGCCAAATCATTCTAAGTTATATGGCATGTCTTGTCTCTTTGCACATTTTGCATTTAATTGGAGTAAAGGCAAGTGTGTGGTTAAAGTCCCCAGTGAATAGTTTGTGCAGTAGTTTCTCCTGTTATGATATCTACTCCCAATGTCAAGTGAAAAGGGTCTGCAGGACCACAGGAAAGTAAAAAATTATACTATTAGAAGTATAAGGACGTGGACTTTTAAAGACGTGAAATAACAATACAGGACAGTTTGAAGGTTCAGGTTTGAAGGCCCAGGAAATGCGGTTATTTTTGTGCTGAGTGAGCATTGTGTCAGCTCATGGTTTTCCATGTTGGTTGGAGAGTGGGGGCTGAACAGGCCACCCTTACTGAAGGTTTTCCATCGTGGTGAGTCTTCAGACATAAACGGCATCCAAAGAGTCTGTCGTCTCTGTTTATGGAGACGATGAAACACCGTCCTCTGTTTCACCACAAGAAGGTTAATTGACTGAGCAGACTTTAAAAAATGTTAGAAAAACGTGTTGACCTTTCTGGGAAGACGGAATGATTTGGTTCAAAGTGCATTTTACCTTCTAATCCATCTTTAGTAGAAACACGGCTGACAAAAGTGAGAGTCACAGTGATGAATGTCTTCCTTTGTCTCATCGAAAGCCTCTTTGTCATGGGGAAGGGCACTTTTTAGCTGTCAGTGTTATTCGGTTTATTGTTAGACAAGTGTTTTGGCTGCCATCACATAAGCATCAATCTTGACTTTGGCAGCTTATAACTCTAACATAGTAAGTAAGCTTTTATTTGGAACAAGGGACTTTAAATAGACACGTCCCGTTTTTTTCTGTTGATAATTGGTCTCTTTAGGTTTGCAGCTTTTTTTTAATAGATGTCACTCATGAGAATTTATATCAAATTGATTCCAAACACACTCTAAACTGTCTGAACCGTCCCCTGCTCAAGCCTGTTCACAGAATATGACATTAATGGAGATTGGTTCATTGCATTGTAAACTCAGTGTAAACTCATTCTTGCTTCATTTTCCAGTTGCCTTTGGAAATCTCATTGGCACCTAGTAAAATAAAGGTGGTTTTTGCTCTCAGAGGAGGGGACTGCTGGATGCATTAGTTTTACAAGCCTGTCACTATTCATTTGTCATTCCCTTGTGCACTGACTCTAAATGCAAACGCTGTGCCTAATAGTGTTTCAGACAACATGCTTTATTGCAACCAGTACTCATACCTTAGTTTTTCAAAATGGCATGTCAATTGTTACTCTACCTTAAGAATCTAATTCAGTTTAACTTGAACACATTGTTGATTAGTAGTGCGAAATAAAGCAAACAAATTAAGGTGTCACATAGGAAATAATTAAAAGCCAATAGAGTGGTGCACTGCAGGGATGACGTATTTACCCGGAAGTAAGCTGCGCATGGGTTCCCCTGGCAAAAAAGCAATGGGATTTCTGCATAGAATTTTGGAAAATAGATCGAAATAAAGTCTGTGGAAATTGAACCTATTTGATAAACACGTTTTGTTCAGCCGGATAATCTCGACATGTCTACCCTACTTTTTAAATGTTTGAATCGTAAATCGAATCGCCAGAAGCAAAATGCTAGCGTTATGCTATAAATGAACTACAGCCGAGTACAGCAGGGTCGCACGACTTCAACGTCACGCCAACTTAAGATCGATATTAAAAAATACAGATTCAAGTTGAAGCATTTGTTATACCAGTTTGCAGGAGGCAGGCACTTGCTTTAAATCAGAACAGGGGAAAACCAACTTAGCGGGAGTGTTTATGTGTTAGGCGTAATGACGTACAACGTCCTCGACAACTTCTGTACTCCTATTCAGCCACTTGTTAACAACCATCGTTTTTCAGACACGTAAACTCTTCAAAAATCACCAGTGTGGTCACTGCTGATGTATTTAATGTCGTAGAACAAAACGTGATCCGTCTCTTGGCTTAAATGCTAAGTCACTTCTGGGTTTTAGGACTCGTCACTGCACCACTCTATTTGCCAAAAGCTGTGCTTGTTGCCTGGTGAAGGCACCTGCAGAAGGCTGCTTCCTTTCAGCTTCCTTTTAGCGAGGGCCCACCCCGTGCCGATCACGGCCCCACATCGGTAGGGGCGTCCGAAAATTAGGTGCTACATCTGTATGTTTTCAGCATTAACAAAGCAGTAATATTTAAAACTAATATTCACATTATTCTTAACTTTTTGGCCAGAAAAGCAGAACAATCTAAATAATGCAATGTTACAAATGTAATAGACAGTGTCAATTATTGGGTTTTTATCCAGTTTTAAGCAATATTCATACTGTGCAACACCTTTTTTAACCGGATAAAGTATTTTATTCCTTGGATGTCTGGATTTTAAGTTATGAGAGAAACAGTCTGAGCAAATGTCCGCCTCAACGGTTTTAATCACTTAGTCCAGAGGAGACCTCTGCGTATTGCTCATCTTCCAACAAAAACTTCTTGAATATACCTCACTCCTACAGTATATCTGCCAAACCTTTTTGGGGAACTGATTTATTCAACATGAAACTGCTTAATTCTGCGATTTCATCAGACAGTGTAGGCTTTGTATTTTGAAAGGAGGCGACTTTTGCTTTTTTTGGGTAACTTTTATTTAGGAGGCCTTCATTTTCAAATAATTCGGCTACCAGGAAACCCGGAACAATGACGGAATCCTTACATCCATGATCCCAGACTACTTCAGCCGAACTACATCTTGTGTTATTATTTTGATTGAGAGATATTGTGCATTTAGCTATACTAATTATATTTCATACCAAGAGATGCAAACATCAGAGAAAGACACAAGCTGTACATATTTTATTGCAACGTAATAGTAACATAACAGGTTTTAATACATTATATTACAAATATCTTATGTACAAACGCAATGTGTTGCATCTATTGACATCAACAAACCACTATTTTATACAGTAAATACAGTGCTTGATTCATACAAGCAAATTGGTGGATACCTGTTCAAACAATTCAAGATTTTAAAACAAGTGAACAAGAACTTTGAAGCGAGTGTACCTCCACAAATTCAGGTGGAGTTGATTTGTGTTATTCATTATATTAGATGCATAAGCAGACCATTGATAAAGTCAGGTATTGCTATCAACAGTTTTTATTTGTACGAAAAGTAAATGGCACTGTTTTTATAGTACATGTATTTGCAATAAACAATACTGGCCAGAATATCGACTCTGTATAACAAGTCAATAAATGTAACTGTTCCTATAAATAACACATTTGAAAAATGTATTTTGAATGAAATTAAAGTCACTGGATACGTTTCCTGTGTCAACCTCATTTGCTTGTACTGCAAAAAACAACTTTTAGTATACATACAATATATATCGAGGGTTCCTATCTCAAGCTGAATTATTGTAATCTATTCATGTCAATTAAGGTTTGTGGTGTTTTAGTCACTAAGATCTAATGAGAGCACTGTCCAATAAGCAGTTTTAATTCAGTTTGAATAAAAAACAGCGCACAATCTCCTGAGCAACAAACGCTTCTTAAAAGAGAAATGGTACAAACGGAATAACATTGCAACACAAATTATACATCATCCTGATGTTTTCATATATTGCACTTTCAACATCATCTGTTTCTTTGTAGTGTGGTGTGCTGCCCATCCTTTAAACCAAAAAGATACAAGTTGTAGGGATTTTAGGAGCTGTTTTGTTTTAGTGAAAGATACAGTACAGTATGTGTGCTCATTAGATGCTTAGTGGAAGGTGTTTGGGTTTGGACGGATCATCATGACCACTTTCTTTAGTGAATAGGCTCCTCCTCTGAACTCGGCCCAATAGACTCCATCTTGGTAGCGGCTGCGGTAGTGTCCCCCTCTGTACCAAACTCCATTCAAATTGGAATGGGCACAAGAGTTGTACCACCAGCCTCCCTTTTGGTAGTGGGCGCAATTGCCTAGAAACATAGGGAAAAAAATAACAGAACTGTCAGGCTGCGTGCATAAACAAATGATGCATTTAACACATTTTAATCCTTTATTTTAAGCTGCCAGTGTGTCCAGTTTCATTAGTTATTTGTACCTGTATATGCATCATGGTCTCTATCCAGTGTTGTGAACTGTTTGCCGTTATGCCAAGTGAGGGAATCTCCAGCGTTGCCATGATAACGGCCCACCCTGAGCTTGTAGAAGTCGGCCTCAGGCTCCACTCTGAAGCTGGCGTACTCTGCAAACGTCTTCCTGCCGGACCAGTCCTCCAGCGTGACCAGCAGTTTGTAGTTGGCCTGGTTAGTCAGCCAGTATATGTTCTCCAGACCCAGCCAGTACTCACCATCAATATTGCCAAAGCCTTGCTGTGAAGTGCAGAGATAAGAATAACACCATCAGATAGATTAGGAAATCCTTTCTGAACGCTCTTTGAAAAGCTTAGTTTGGATGTCATGAGGATATTTCAGGGTCGCTGCCCATGTTCTGGAGTAAGAGATTAGTTATTTTACTGGGTTGTTTATCGTCAAGGAACATTATTATAAATGGTCCTTCTGAGTCAAGTTTATAGCTAGCATCGGGTGTCCAGTCTTTCACTGTTATTTTGTTATTGGAAGCAGCAGGAAATAGTGTTTATGATATGAAGTCTGACATACTGGATCTTGCCTCATTGCTTTGCTCTAACTCTTGTCATAATGTCAGTGGGTGTGTGGTATCCCCTGCCCTGCACATGCTTTGAATTATGGAAACACACCTTCTGATGAGTGTACAAACACATCTTCAGATCTCATGTGGTTTAAAGGTTGTCATAAGAGTTTTGGAAAGTTCTCAATTGTTGCACTTAGCTGAGATTCAATCAGGACCCTCATGGCCAACAAACACATGTTAACCAGTGAACTGCTTCCCCCTGTGTGAGGGTTTTATCTGGTACCTTGTGATTCATATCCAGAAAATAAGGTTATTTTTCCAGAACATCAAGAATGCTGACACAGCCAACTAAGGTGACATTCAAGTCCATTTTGCTTTACTGTGAACTCATTCACAAAGACCAACTGATGTTGCTGGAAATAATGAGTCATGGCTGTGGTGGCAGTGACTGATGCGTTTACCACATTAGACACTTTGAGAGCTCAACAATTACCTATTCATTACTGGTTCACATCTGGTTAGTGGCAAAGCGACCTACATATGCTACCTGCTTCCCTCCAAACTATGAGGTTCTTGATTTGGTGTGAGGTTTTCGCACCTTGTATGTCTCCCAGTTCCTGAAAAAGTTGACGGAGCCGTCCACCCTCCGCTGGATCACAGTCCAGCCACCTGGGTCGTGTCTCTGGTCGCACCACACCTGCATAAGCCGATTGGCATTCTCTGGCTTCACCAGGCACATGCCGCTGGCTGTGTGGCCGTCGTCCAGAGCCTGCAGACAATCCTTAAAGGGCCCTAAATAAAAAGATTACAACAAGACATGTTAAGACTGCAAATCCAGTCAGTTACTACTGTTTCATTAAAGTTAAGAAAAGGAAATGCAGGGAAAGCCATAGTGACACAAAGGGGTTTTATAGTCTGTCATAGGGAATCCCATTTGTCAGCAGAGGCTCTTTTAACAGTGGAATTGACTTTGGCTGCTCCTCTCAAAAGGGAAATGGCTGCCGTCTTTGCAGCCAAAAGAAACACTGGCATGAGGGCAAAGGGAATACTGACTACTGAATGTTGAAACACTTGCTAAAACGTTTAATCATAAGTGATGCAGTGCAAGATTATTATTATTTTACTTTTCACTTAGTTTTTGTACTTTATAATACTCAGACACATCATTTTTGTTGGACGAGTGCGTATTACGGTTTCAAATCATGTTTTGAACGGAGGATTTCCTGGATTTAAATTACTTATGACAGCTTGTAAATCCTTTTCCTAATCTCCATTTTTCTGCCAGAAGTTTCTTTCAAGTTTGCGTTAAGGTGTTTCAAGTAACAGGATTGCATCTTGGCTACAACATAATATGAAGATATATTTCTTAAAGAACTGTCAAAGAATAATATTATTCACATGTATCTAGAATCAGCCTGTGCTCTGCTGCAGAACAATAATCCACGCTACAAATACCTTTTTTTTTTATTGGACTTTACAGGTCAAGTCAGTTAAATCTAATTTCCCTGTGCCATTATGATTTTACCCTGAAAACCAGACCTAGTTGATATGGAAAAACACTTATGGTACAACTGGCTCCCCTGCTTCAATTGGCTGTGAAAGTGTTTAAGTTCTCAAGATGTTACACTTGTCTGGTTTGCCAACTGGCATGGATTACAGAGTCTTTAAATACAATGGAAATAAATGAAAAGAGACTAGGGGGTCACACAAAGGTGCAGAGATGAGGGAAGGGGTGCATCAACAGTTTGCAAGAGATAAAGGAAGAGGAGGTATATGAAAAAAAGAAACAAAGCAAATCATTTATAATATGTCAAAAGGTCCCGCTAAACTGAGATGCCAAACAAAGGAATCGTAAAAAAGTTCCCACAATGTGAAAAAGTAACAGTTTCAAGCCTGCTTTTGGTTTTTATTAAATCACTGTGCACGTTATCTGTCTCTCTGCCATCCATTTGCTCTCAGGAATGTCTGTTGAGCAGATACAAGCCAGAGAGCTGCCCTGCCCTGCCCTGCTCTGTTCTGCCTGATAAAGTCTGCAGCCTTGGTGGAACATATGACTGTTTCTACCCGGGTGCAACTGGAAAAAATGACATCATTGACTCTCAGTAGCCTATCTCTTTCTGTTCATACTTAACCCCCCTCCCATATTTAGTTCACTCTTCATCCCTAGCTCTTTCAGGTCTCTCTCTTTCTCCCTCTATTCCTGCATTGTTTCGTGTCAAGGGTTTATGTAACTATTCGGGGTGTTAGTTGCATGGCTAAGGGCAGGAAATGACATGCCTCCGTTTAAAGATTCAATACAAAGGCTACCGTTCACATACAGCCTTTTGAATGGCAAGCATAGCTCAAAATGTCAATGGAAAAAGCTCCCACTAGTCAAGTTGGGAAAGTTTCTTTTCTTTTTTCCACCATTTTAAAACTGCAGTCTCAACTAAAAAGGAACAACAACAGACTATTCAGTGCAAATTATACCGCAAAACAACCTTCACATACATTTTAAAGCTTTATTGTCCACTAATATGTGTTCAAGTGTCCCACGGGCTTGGATCCAGCTATCCATTTAGACACATGTATTTAACCTGCTAATATGCTCTGTGTTTTTGCGTGGGTTGAATTGTGGCAATTAGATGATATGCATCTCAAAAGACTTCAGACAACAGCGTTCCTGTTCTCACTAAGAGCCCTTTGCCCTGGGAATGTGTGGGATGTATTTAAATTTGCTGAAATGAATGGAAGAATGGATACTTGGTCTTGTCTTGTGATTAATGATTAATACGTTCAGAACACCATTATCCCAGACACACAATACCTTGTTTGTTTTCACAGTTTGTGGTGGCAACTGGTGTGTTTGTTGAGAACACCAATAGAACTTTGACATGAAGTGTCTTCATTTCAAAGTTAATATTAGACTTACCAGAGGGCTTGTCAGTGGTGGATGGGCTGTGTGTGCCAGTGGGCATTGTTGGAAGAACCGGTTGAGATTTTTGGTCACTCTGGATCTCGTTACTGATTGGTTTGCTAATTCGTGGTACAACAGGTGGCTGGTAAGGCTTGTTTAGAGGTGGTGATGGTTGAGGTGGCTGAGACCGTGGCTGGGGGACGGGCACGTGACGAGGGGGAGGGCGAGTCTGGCACTGCTCCTCCAACAGGGCAATAAGAGTTGATTGGTTGTTGGCCAAAGAAGCCAAATGTTGGTACTTGTGCTCGAGATCTTTGTATCGACCGGTGAGCTGTGACATCTCGGAGGTTTGGTTCAGGATCTTGTTTTCCATCTGAGCCAATTCAAGAGCATTGTCTCTCTTCCTGATGATCTCATGGAGCAGCTGCATGTACAGCTGAGTGACTCTGGAGTTCATGTTTCGGCTCTCCTTCCTCAGAAGCTTTACCTCATTGACAATACCTCCGTCAACCTCTACCAATTGCTGCAGGGTCTCAATCTGCCTCTTCTGTTTCTGCAGCTCCACATTCAGCAGCTCTAACTCCTGTTTGTTGACTCGATTTTCCAACATGGTCTCCGGCTCCTTGGAGTTGACACAGATGGCTCCGGTCACTTTCTGCTGAGGCACAATGAAAGTGTAGGAGCACTTGTCCTGTGGCTGCTCAACTGGAGCCCGCTTGCTCCTTCCAGTATACAGAAACTCTCTCTCTAAATCATCCTCACTACTCTGAAACTCTTGGGTCTTGCCCCTGCCATTCTTGGTGTCTGACGGACTTCCCTGAGTTTCCTGGGCACCACATGCTAGTCCATAAACAAGAAGGAGCCCCAGCAGGACCATTGAAGGGGGCTCCATGGATCCAACTCACCAAAACCTAAGGAGAATGGGGAAACAAAGGTTAGACTGTTAAGAAAAAAGATTTCTTGCTAGTTTGCAAGCAAAAGACTGTATGAACATTCTGGAAATGTTTCCGTTATTAGAATTTAAAGCCTTCAGAATTTGGCTACATGCTGATTTTAGAGCGTCAATGGGGTCCTTCACAGCAAGGCTGATTGGGACCAGAAGAAGGCTGCCCATCAGGTTTCACTGGTCCCATACTTCATTACCTGCCAGGAGCTGACAGGCACAGAAGCCCTAAGCACACACACCTCAACATAGAAAGGGCTGGAGGTCATTATAGCTCCAAAAATATGGGCTACCGAAAAAGATTAGATCTGAAAGAGAAACCCTCACTTGCCCCGCTGAGCGCTCCAGTGACTGCTATAACTTTCCATGACAGGAAACACATTATTTCATGTGTAATATATAAATCAACCTTATGGTTGTTACACTGTAAGCGTCACTTCTGGCATAAAACACACACTGCTGTTTTCCCCATGGCTTTTAAGTGTTATTCATTGAATACATCTGGTCTTGATTTCAGTATGTTTAAATCAGTTTTCCACTATCAAGAGTATACAGTACATGTTGTTTGAAAGTTACTAATCACCCCACTGCTTCTAAGAAAAACATTTCTTTTGTCAAATGATGTGCTGATCTCTTCATTCAGTTGCATTGCTGTTAGAGAGGAGTGTGTTTAGCTTAGTTTGTTGGCTCAGATTGTCTTTGGGCAACTGCCACTGCTTGTCGTTGACACGCAGAAATGCTCCTATCTGCTCCCTTCTGCAGGCCAGGACATCTTTGCTTATGGAACATTTGAGACACTACAAGATGAGGCTATTCATGGAACTATTTCTAAATATTGATCGTGTTGCATCAGGCCTGTCTGTAGCCTTTTCCAAAAGAGGGAAATAAATTGTGTTAAGACCTTGAAAGGCAATCCTATTCAATTCATCCCCCTTGAACATTTGTGTTTCTGTTTTAGCTGTACTACAAGACCAATATCTTGCCTTACTATTCAATACTATTACTTATCTGTCACAGTATTTATTTCTGATCAAAGATTATTCTCTCAAACGATGTTACCTACATAGCTCAAAGTTAATGTGTCTGAGATACTTAACGTTTACCCACAGAATGCAAAGTATAGACATTTTTATTAGAAAAATAAGTGCAGGGAGGTTTTTGTAGATGATGTGGGGTTATTACGGGATGCCACTGAGTCCCGAGGAGAATGTAACTCCTGTGTAAGGATAACAAGGCCTTGAACTCCTGGGGCACCTTAATGAAAGCTGCTGCATATTGGATTACAGAGGGGTCCTGTGGAACACCTCCCTAGAGTCAGAAGGGGCCTGTCTAATATTCACTCACATTGGTTTGGTTTTGAAGATCCACGTCAGGAGGGCCAGTCTTAAACATTTGTTATGGCCTATCTCAGTGTGAAAGATAATCTACCATATAATCATCAGAACAAATTTGGGAAGAGAGCAGAAATGTTTTCGTCTTGTTAATCCGGGCGTGCTGCCAGCCCATTAGGTTGGAGACCTGGAGAAGAGAAATGCAGCGCTCACCAAGAACATGAACCTTGGCTCAGTCGACCCTTTTGGCTTTATCTGTCTAGAGCAGAATGTGTAAACACTTTACCTTACCGGGAAAAAACGTGCCTTTGCCTTTTTAATATTGTAGTTTATCTCACAAAATAAAATCACCTTCAGTACAGAACAACATTCAGTCCCATTCTCCCATGGATCTGGTTACAAAACTTACCTAAAAGTAGTCCTCAGTTGAAAAATGACTGATACGATTAATTAGAAAGTGCAGATTCTGTTTTAAATGTACCATTTAACTTTCTTAGTAAGTCTTTAATACTGATCATAGTAACAAAGACCAGCTCAGCAAATACTTATTGGTTCAGAAATTGATCTGTCATAAATAATTTTCGCACTACACAGAGAGATCAATGTCATTTAAATGATCTTCAAGACCTCACAGAATGCCTAATAATAGCTGACAAGTAAGCCCATACTAAGATAAAAGAGTAGTCTAGAGCCTGTCCCTTGTAATGTGCTGATGACTGTATTTGGCTAGTGGCTCCTGCGGTTTCTCCCCCTGGAACATGAGCTCTGTCTCTGAGAAATGCCGTGTGATTTGCCCCCGCTGAGGAAGAGTCCCATGTTGGACGTCGTTAGCCCGGAATCTCCCGCTCTAGGCTTCACTACACTTCAAAGCTGAGGGGAAAATATCTGCAGCTTGTGATGAAATGTGTGTTTATGGGCAAGTGATTGAATGAGGCATGTGCGTGTTTGCTTCTTCCGATAATGTGTGTTTTTAAAAAAACAAGACTCGCTGGGATCAGTGTCCCAGGGACCTGAGAGAGTCCCTTCAGCCCCGGCAGACAGCCTGTTATTAACTCATCCCCAGACAGCCACAGGGAACAACAGAAAGCCTCCTCCTCCTTTTTCACTGATAACAGCCCCCACAGCTCATCATTGTGCTAACATCACTTCATTTTAACAAGCTGCCATTGATTGGCAAATGGCTGCAATGATTAACTGGTGTTGAGAAGTTCCATATATGTTCACTCTCAGGGCCTGACGACACATGAGAGTAGTGTCCAGTGCAAAACCACTCTGTGTGATTTGATTGGCAGCCCCTATTGGAAGATTTCTTCAAGTCTGCTTCACACCAAAATGTTTTTTTTTTACTGTCGTCAGGCGGTCAGTCTGTGTTTACATGACTCCTCCTTCTAGATTTGACTCTCTGTTAAATCAAGTGTGATAGGCGAGTGCATCGCGTAGGTCAGTGTGTCTCTGACCAGCACTTTTTGTTCATGCTCAGCACATATTAATTAGAAGGTGGGCAGCCTCGCTCAGACTGGCTGATGTCTCTCACCCCAGCCCCTCTAATTTCAGCGTGAGCATGGAATTCCTCACATTCTTCGTCACCTCATTAGAGTGAGCTGCCATACACACATGGAAAGTCAATGGTGGTGGCAGACGGAGAGCTAGACCCTTTACACTCAGGACCATTACTCCCCTTATCCCCTCCGTACCTGTAAGACATACATCAACTGACCCAATTCATTCCCAGTGTCCTACTTTCTGTGTGAATTCCTCATAATCACTTCATCATCCACATTGGGAAATCACAATTCAACCACAACGCACCTGATTTGTCAGTAGCCGAAAAGCATCGGACACTTTGCTCTGCATGATCAAATTAGCCTAAACAACTGGCAGTCTCCGGTATAACACCCAATATGTGTTTGGATCAGAGTCAAATCCAATTTGCTCATGGTAATCTGCACTATTACATTACCTTGAGGGTGATTTAATTCTTTCCTCAAGCATGTAATCCTTGTAAGCGTGTAACATGACATTTTGAACATGATTAAGCTCAACCACCATCGCATCAGTTAGGTAATGGACAGTATTTATTTAGATTCCCCACAGAGCAGAAAGACTTGATGTTTTTTGTTCAAATTTTAGATTTCGTTCTGTGTCTCACGCTGCTTGGTGCCTTCTTCCGTACCTCACTTGTGGTCTTAGTCAGACAGGGAGGCAGGGGGTCTCTTGGATTGTTTCGATAAGTTCCAGCATTGTACCTCAAAGCCCCCTTATCCAAACACTACCCTGGCAACAGAAACAAAGACGGGATTCAGCTGCCTGCTTCCCTGTCCTCCTGAGCCCAGGGGAACATCCTGAATACTGCCTGACAGTCTGCTTATTCTGTTTTTCTTAAACAAGTGAATGGTGCCGTTTGAATTCTAGATACATCTCATGCATCATACAAGACTCCTGCATCCTCTACACACCCTCTTCATTGCCAATGCCTTTATAGTATCCCTTTATGGTCCTGTGTTTTGACAAGCTGAGTGTTTTTTCAGTAGCGAAGAAGCACTTAGCCTAGAGAGCCCGCTCTCCAGCATCCCCCTGCGCTGAGTTAACCCCCCTCCACCAAGTCTATCAGTAGGTCATCATCAGAAAGTAGAAATACCCTTTGGCACCAAACAGTGAGTCAGATAGCAGATACTGCATGCAACTGCTGAATTTAAGATCAAACAAAAATCATTATGCAGAGTGCAGCAGCTTAAGAGTGAACAGTCAAAGTCTGACTTCTATCAACTTAACAGAATAATTGCTTCATCATTGTGTTACAAATCTCATCAAGCTCATTGATTCTGATCTCACTGACAACATCAAGAACGGTCATCATTTGCTCTGAAAATGTATCAATGCAGTAATACAAGTAATGTCAGACTTAATGCAATTTACATGTCCTTGTTTAAGCAATAAATACAATTACTGTATAAATATTGTAAAGGTTGCACATTGCTTACGAGATAACTGTAGAGTATGGATGGGGCTGCCTCAGTTGCCTTGCCCTCCTGGCAGCGCTGATTGAAGTTTCTCCTGGTAGAAAGTCATCCCAAGTGTGAAAGCACCCTGCGTCCTACTCTCCGCCTTTCTGCACTCTGCCTGTGTGGTTACTCACTCTCCGTCACCTCTGTCCATTCCAGCCGTGGAGGGCAGTGTTGTTGTAAAGCCTATTATTAAAACACCGTCATTAGCTCAACTGAAGGTTAACTTGCCAGGAACCCTTCAGCAAACATTGAGCAGATTGTTCCAAAATCCACTTGAAAAAGTTGGAGCACTTTCAAAAGACAACTTTAGTTGGCTGGTGGAGGTAGTTTCCTGATAAATGGTGAGAGTCCAGGGCAGGTTGTGTACTGCCTGTGGCCCGTTAGTAGAAGACTGTCACTTTCCTGTGGGCTGAATCCATCACTTCTGCCTCACGGCTCTAAGAGGCTGTCTCTCTCAACTGCACCTCTCTCTCCTGCTCCCTCCGTGGTGCTTTTAAATGATGAAAAATCCGCTTGCAGTGTTTCACCAGGCAGACAAATTGAGCTCAGAGCCTCCCCCTCTCCCTTAAAAATGAACACATTCTTGTTTAAAGCAACAGCCTCCTTTCTTCACCCCTCCTCCTCCCCATGGCACAAAAGAGATCCACAAGCATGCACAACGACCCACACACACACACACACACACACACACACACACACACACACACACACACACACACACACACACACACACACACACACACACACACACACACACACACACACACACACACACACACACACATATACACACATATACACACACACACTACTCAGATTTCCAACCCCCTGCCCCCTGGCCGCTGGTTTTACCACTACCACTATTTCTGGCTTGGGCAGCATGGTTATTGTGGTGGTGGACAGCCACGCTGTTACACTGATCAGATCTCAATTGGCCATGAATGACAGCTTCCCCCGAGAGATATGGGAAGCGGCTGGCGGATAGGAAGCAGATCCAGGTGTTTTGACCTACGCAGGCCAGGGTCTGGGTGTGTGACTGCTGTTGTGGTTTATAGCCTGGAGGTGAGATATCTGAAAAGGGCTGGAGTCTGGACATGTGTGCAAAGCAGCACACTTGAACGAAATCTTGCAAGGGGATAACTACGTAATGACTTTGAGAGCAGAACCGTGCTTACTTGTCCACGTGTTGGTAGACTAAAGGATATGAAACACGTTGTCATGTCTGAAAGTGGACAGTCCTGCCAATTCTCAATACATTTCTCAAGCATAAACCTGGATTTGGAAACGGTTGCCTTGGCTGTCGTTTGTTGTTTTTGTGAAGTCTTCAATAACCTCTAAAAAGTTTATGGCAAGCCAATAATGTTGTCATTTGGTTTCCTGTTTCTGCTTTGATAATTATAATGCAATCGTTTTCTCTTCAGTAGAAGCTTTGGAGTAGTATTTTCCCAAAAGCCTCTTTTACACTTTCCTAGCAGCTACTAAGATGATTTCTTAATCTGGTATTAACTACTTTGTCAGCTATTTAATTTTTTATTGTCCGAAACCCATATGGGCAGCTATGTTCATCAGTTATGGTGTTGTTTTCGCCCCTGAGCTGCTGCAGTGTTTTATTGTAGCTTTGTGTTAAATAAAATGTCTATGTTTGTCTGTGGAGTCCATTTTACAATGCATTAGATGTGTGATTCTCGCCTTTGGAGTATAAACTTTAAATGTATTACAGATGCTGACTAACTTGTATGTGTTCCAACTACAAACTCTGAAAGTGTTTTGATGCATATAAATTGGAAAGATAGGGGAAATAAATAACAATGAATGAGACATTTGTGTGTAAAAGCTCAACAAATACAATTAAGTGCAGAACATTAGTCAATAGAATAAACCAGTTATTATGAATTTATTCTTCACATTTGTTTTCTACCATGTGTGCAACTCTTCAGGTTCTCCCTCTCGTATACCATAAGTGTACGATCAGCGTTTCCATTGTGTTGTTTTATATTTCCATTTACCATTCGCTTTAAGCCTATAGATTTATATACTGGCCTCAGTGCATCTCTGAAATCGGGCTGTTGTAGATTTTGCATTCATGTGTTTTCTATCAAGGATTGTCATAAAACAGGCAAACTGCAGCTTTGGGGAAATGTTCCCATGCACTATTAACCAAATGCTGTAAGACTGGAAAAGCTATTTGCAATAGGTAGCATTTAACCTTTGTGAAGTCAGTTGCTGTAACATCCTCAGGGCAAAATTGAGTAGCAAGTTGAACAAAATGTAAACTACAAAGATGCAACCATTTAAAGTGGAAGCAACAGCTTAATGTTATTTTAAAGAATAAACTATTTATGGAAGGGCTATCCTTGGCACTAATGAGGTTCTTCATCCTCATCAGTGGTAAGCATAGTCCTTCCTTGTGTATATTACAAAAAGGATTACATCAGTTTCACATTCAGGTATAATTTCCTTGATTGATCATGTGTGGTGCAGTGTTTAAAGGCAGATGGCCATTGATTTATTCCACTGTAGATTCAGTTTTTAAATGAATGGAAGCATTTAAATGTTTCCCCTGATGACACAGTGAAAATGTACAACTGGCTTTATGAGACAAAGTTCCTGGCAGAAGAGGTTGGACTAGCAGGAGGAAGACAAATTCATTTCCTAAAGTCCAAGAAGCCAGAAGGACCAGTCACACGTGATTCAACTTTGTCTTTCATGCATCACACGTTAAACTGAACTGGTACTATTAAATTGTTTACTCATCTTTTTTCTTTCCTTCTACTAAATGACAACCGCAGCTGAGTTTGCGGCTAACTGGTGAATGGCGGACTGACTCAGCGGCTGGGAAGCTGAGCTGCTTTTCAATGTTGAGTGAATCGTTGGATCTCTTCCAAAACCACGGTGTTGGTTGGTGCAGTGATTAGTTCTCTTTCCATCACTAATCCTCGGCAGGTGGAGGAACAACGGATCATACAAATGTCAGGGGG
>NW_027640037.1:0-56381 GCF_949606895.1 Notothenia rossii | reverse complement strand
TCCTTTGGTGGTCTTTGAGGGGCTAATGAGAGGTGTTTTCCCCGGTCTATTTGATGGAAGTCTGACACGAGCAGAGTGTGCATGCTTTGAAACTAATCCACCCACACTTAGCATGCTATTTTAGGGTATAAATCGTACCTTGTCACCATGCACTGTGCTCCCTGGGACGACGCGCCCTCCTGTGGGGACACATGAGAACTGCACTCAAATCACTTTGTGCTTTTTAAACAGTTTAACATATTTTTTTCCACATTTAAAAAACGCTTTCTGCCCTGGAAATCATTTCTAATCATTATTACCGTTATGGAGGGGCTGCAGGAACACTTTCCCCGCCTTGCAAACATTTATTCCTGGTTCAAATAATCAATTTGTTCCGCCTGCTTTGCGTCAGCACCTCTGCGGCTGTCGGATTAACACAGATGAATGCACTTTTAACACTCACGCAGCCAGAATTCCTGCTCTTTTCCTGGGTTACAAAGTGAGGTGACGCAGCCTGTCCTCTGAGTCTCCCCGCCTCTCATAGACTTATTTCTGGGTAAAAAAAGCCATGTGCTCCGCCCCCTGGATCTCTGCATGTGTGTGTGTGCCTGTGAGTCTGTGGCTACTGTCCACATGCCCGCATTAGGAGGCACTATTTTCGGATACATTTTCTCATTTTCACCACTTTTCATGTTTTTATTATGTATATTGTTATATTATTATTATTATTATTATTATTATTGTATATATGTATACTGTGTATACTGTTTTTGTAAAAATCATGTGATTATTAAATAAATAATAAAACATGAATATAACCTTGAAGTTTCCCAGGGGCAAATACAGTGCCAGGTGTCAGACTATTTAAACAATGTTTACCCAGGATTCCGACACCTTCCCTGGCTTGTAAAATGCGGTGATGCGCCCTGGAGGTATCAGACTATTTTAAACAACTTTTCCCCGCCTTTCAAACACTTTTTCCTGGCTTATAGCCTGTCATTTTGCAGGATATAATTTAACATGGAACCTCTCCCAGGGGCAAATACAGTGCCAGGTGTCAGACTATTTAAACAATGTTTACCCAGGATTCCGACACCTTCCCTGGCTTGTAAAATGCGGTGATGCGCCCTGGAGGTATCAGAGTATTTTAAACAACTTTTCCCCGCCTTTCAAACACTTTTTCCTGGCTTATAGCCTGTCATTTTGCAGGATATAATTTAACATGGAACCTCTCCCAGGGGCAAATACAGTGCCAGGTGTCAGACTATTTAAACAATGTTTACCCAGGATTCCGACACCTTCCCTGGCTTGTAAAATGCGGTGATGCGCCCTGGAGGTATCAGAGTATTTTAAACAACTTTTCCCCGCCTTTCAAACACTTTTTCCTGGCTTATAGCCTGTCATTTTGCAGGATATAATTTAACATGGAACCTCTCCCAGGGGCAAATACAGTGCCAGGTGTCAGACTATTTAAACAATGTTTACCCAGGATTCCGACACCTTCCCTGGCTTGTAAAATGCGGTGATGCGCCCTGGAGGTATCAGAGTATTTTAAACAACTTTTCCCCGCCTTTCAAACACTTTTTCCTGGCTTATAGCCTGTCATTTTGCAGGATATAATTTAACATGGAACCTCTCCCAGGGGCAAATACAGTGCCAGGTGTCAGACTATTTAAACAATGTTTACCCAGGATTCCGACACCTTCCCTGGCTTGTAAAATGCGGTGATGCGCCCTGGAGGTATCAGAGTATTTTAAACAACTTTTCCCCGCCTTTCAAACACTTTTTCCTGGCTTATAGCCTGTCATTTTGCAGGATATAATTTAACATGGAACCTCTCCCAGGGGCAAATACAGTGCCAGGTGTCAGACTATTTAAACAATGTTTACCCAGGATTCCGACACCTTCCCTGGCTTGTAAAATGCGGTGATGCGCCCTGGAGGTATCAGAGTATTTTAAACAACTTTTCCCCGCCTTTCAAACACTTTTTCCTGGCTTATAGCCTGTCATTTTGCAGGATATAATTTAACATGGAACCTCTCCCAGGGGCAAATACAGTGCCAGGTGTCAGACTATTTAAACAATGTTTACCCAGGATTCCGACACCTTCCCTGGCTTGTAAAATGCGGTGATGCGCCCTGGAGGTATCAGAGTATTTTAAACAACTTTTCCCCGCCTTTCAAACACTTTTTCCTGGCTTATAGCCTGTCATTTTGCAGGATATAATTTAACATGGAACCTCTCCCAGGGGCAAATACAGTGCCAGGTGTCAGACTATTTAAACAATGTTTACCCAGGATTCCGACACCTTCCCTGGCTTGTAAAATGTGGTGATGCGCCCTGGAGGTATCAGAGTATTTTAAACAACTTTTCCCCGCCTTTCAAACACTTTTTCCTGGCTTATAGCCTGTCATTTTGCAGGATATAATTTAACATGGAACCTCTCCCAGGGGCAAATACAGTGCCAGGTGTCAGACTATTTAAACAATGTTTACCCAGGATTCCGACACCTTCCCTGGCTTGTAAAATGCGGTGATGCGCCCTGGAGGTATCAGAGTATTTTAAACAACTTTTCCCCGCCTTTCAAACACTTTTTCCTGGCTTATAGCCTGTCATTTTGCAGGATATAATTTAACATGGAACCTCTCCTGGAAATGGACATATTCTGTGCATTTCCAGGAGAGGTTACATGTTAAATGATATCCTGCAAAATGACAGGCTACAACTCTCTTCCAGACGTTTAAAAACACTTTCCCCGACCATTTAAACATTATTTATGGCTTGTAAAGTGCGGTGATGAGCCCTGACAGTATCAGACTATTTAAAGGGTTACCAGGAGCATGAGAATATCCTCCACAGAAGGGGTGGTGGTGCCGTGAATAAGGCCGAATATGGATACCGATGTGCCGACGGTAAAGCACCGCAAAATCCACCCCCTTTAGGTTAACCAGGGGCATGGAGTTCTGTAGGGTGTGAACATCTGGGTTTAGTCCGTGGGGGAGTGCTTAAGTCCGGGAGTCCGGGGACTCACGGTGTGCAAGGTTATGGAGGTGCCCATGTCAGGGACACATGCTGGAGGTCTGTGGTCCGTCCTTTGGGGGTCTTGGAGGGGCCACAGAGAGGAGATTTCCCCGGTCTCTGTCCTGGATGAGTGAAATAAACAGAGTCTCCATGTCAGGGACACATGCTGGAGGTCTCTCTCCCGAGAGTGGACGTCCATTGCCTGTAAATTGGTCTAACATTAGGTCTGTCACTTTGGCTAACCGCACCACTGTCTGTCGTCTCCCGCAAGTGGACATCCATTGTCACTTTGGCTAACCGCACCACTGTCTGTCGTCTCCCGCAAGTGGACATCCATTGCCCCTAAATAGGGTTAGGGAATGTTCCGGTATTTGGACAACATTAACATGGGATCACTCCGGTCAATGTACGTACTTCGTCTCACTGGAATATTAATGGCCAGATTGAATACAACATCGACCCAAATTCTCCGGTCAATGACAGGAGAGTTTTGAAAGTGACAAAACACTGTTCCACACATTTAAAAACACTTAATCAATGTTTACCCAGGATCCATGCACCTTTCCTGGCTTGTAAAATGTGGTGATGCGCCCTGGAGGTAGCGGGTAGGCTCTGTGCGTGGTGCTGAACACCTGCCTGTCTATGTGGAGTACAAAAACAAACAAAGACAAACACCTTTAAGGTCACCAGGGTCGTGAGGTTCTGGTTCTGGCGGTGTGCATGGAGGGGTTTAGTCCGAGTGAGGAGTGCTCGAGCGTGGGAGGATGTGTAAGGCAGAGGAGGGGAACAAAAGGTGTGTGCAGGAGCAGGGAGAAAAGAGAAAATAAAAAGACTCAAAGTGTTCCACCTTCCAGCAGCAGCAGCAGCAGCAGCGGGCCCGCGGTGCTGAACACCTGCCTGTCTATGTGGAGTACAAAAACAAACAAAGACAAACACCTTTAAGGTCACCAGGGTCGTGAGGTTCTGGTTCTGGCGGTGTGCATGGAGGGGTTTAGTCCGAGTGAGGAGTGCTCGAGCGTGGGAGGATGTGTAAGGCAGAGGAGGGGAACAAAAAAAAACGAATACAAATAAGTTAAAGTGTGAACCTCCAGCAGGGCAGGTGCTGCTGCTGCTGCTGCTGCTGCTGCTGCTGCTGCTGCTGCTGCTGCTGCTGTGAAGGAGGACGAATATTGATGCTTGTGTTCGGACGGTAAAGCACCGCAAAATCCACCCCCCCTTAAAGGTGACCAGGGGCATGAGATTCTGCAGGGTGTGAACATCTGGGTTTAGTCCGTGGGGGAGTGCTTAAGTCCGGGGGCCCGGGGTCTCACGGTGCACGAGGTTATGGAAGTGCAGCAGGGCAGGTGCTGCTGCTGCTGCTGCTGCTGCTGCTGCTGCTGTGAAGGAGGACGAATATTGATGCTTGTGTTCGGACGGTAAAGCACCGCAAAATCCACCCCCCCTTAAAGGTGACCAGGGGCATGAGATTCTGCAGGGTGTGAACATCTGGGTTTAGTCCGTGGGGGAGTGCTTAAGTCCGGGGGCCCGGGGTCTCACGGTGCACGAGGTTATGGAAGTGCCACTGTTGCCGGAGGTCCTTAGTCCGTCCTTTGGGGCTCTGTCAGGGGCTACAGAGAGGTGGTTTTCCCGGTCCCTCTCCTGGAGGTATGAAATAACCTGAGCTCCATGTGAGGGAGCCGTGCTGGAGCTGCTTAGTCCGTCCTTTGGTGGTCTTTGAGGGGCTAATGAGAGGTGTTTTCCCCGGTCTATTTGATGGAAGTCTGACACGAGCAGAGTGTGCATGCTTTGAAACTAATCCACCCACACTTAGCATGCTATTTTAGGGTATAAATCGTACCTTGTCACCATGCACTGTGCTCCCTGGGACGACGCGCCCTCCTGTGGGGACACATGAGAACTGCACTCAAATCACTTTGTGCTTTTTAAACAGTTTAACATATTTTTTTCCACATTTAAAAAACGCTTTCTGCCCTGGAAATCATTTCTAATCATTATTACCGTTATGGAGGGGCTGCAGGAACACTTTCCCCGCCTTGCAAACATTTATTCCTGGTTCAAATAATCAATTTGTTCCGCCTGCTTTGCGTCAGCACCTCTGCGGCTGTCGGATTAACACAGATGAATGCACTTTTAACACTCACGCAGCCAGAATTCCTGCTCTTTTCCTGGGTTACAAAGTGAGGTGACGCAGCCTGTCCTCTGAGTCTCCCCGCCTCTCATAGACTTATTTCTGGGTAAAAAAAGCCATGTGCTCCGCCCCCTGGATCTCTGCATGTGTGTGTGTGCCTGTGAGTCTGTGGCTACTGTCCACATGCCCGCATTAGGAGGCACTATTTTCGGATACATTTTCTCATTTTCACCACTTTTCATGTTTTTATTATGTATATTGTTATATTATTATTATTATTATTATTATTATTGTATATATGTATACTGTGTATACTGTTTTTGTAAAAATCATGTGATTATTAAATAAATAATAAAACATGAATATAACCTTGAAGTTTCCCAGGGGCAAATACAGTGCCAGGTGTCAGACTATTTAAACAATGTTTACCCAGGATTCCGACACCTTCCCTGGCTTGTAAAATGCGGTGATGCGCCCTGGAGGTATCAGACTATTTTAAACAACTTTTCCCCGCCTTTCAAACACTTTTTCCTGGCTTATAGCCTGTCATTTTGCAGGATATAATTTAACATGGAACCTCTCCCAGGGGCAAATACAGTGCCAGGTGTCAGACTATTTAAACAATGTTTACCCAGGATTCCGACACCTTCCCTGGCTTGTAAAATGCGGTGATGCGCCCTGGAGGTATCAGAGTATTTTAAACAACTTTTCCCCGCCTTTCAAACACTTTTTCCTGGCTTATAGCCTGTCATTTTGCAGGATATAATTTAACATGGAACCTCTCCCAGGGGCAAATACAGTGCCAGGTGTCAGACTATTTAAACAATGTTTACCCAGGATTCCGACACCTTCCCTGGCTTGTAAAATGCGGTGATGCGCCCTGGAGGTATCAGAGTATTTTAAACAACTTTTCCCCGCCTTTCAAACACTTTTTCCTGGCTTATAGCCTGTCATTTTGCAGGATATAATTTAACATGGAACCTCTCCCAGGGGCAAATACAGTGCCAGGTGTCAGACTATTTAAACAATGTTTACCCAGGATTCCGACACCTTCCCTGGCTTGTAAAATGCGGTGATGCGCCCTGGAGGTATCAGAGTATTTTAAACAACTTTTCCCCGCCTTTCAAACACTTTTTCCTGGCTTATAGCCTGTCATTTTGCAGGATATAATTTAACATGGAACCTCTCCCAGGGGCAAATACAGTGCCAGGTGTCAGACTATTTAAACAATGTTTACCCAGGATTCCGACACCTTCCCTGGCTTGTAAAATGCGGTGATGCGCCCTGGAGGTATCAGAGTATTTTAAACAACTTTTCCCCGCCTTTCAAACACTTTTTCCTGGCTTATAGCCTGTCATTTTGCAGGATATAATTTAACATGGAACCTCTCCTGGAAATGGACATATTCTGTGCATTTCCAGGAGAGGTTACATGTTAAATGATATCCTGCAAAATGACAGGCTACAACTCTCTTCCAGACGTTTAAAAACACTTTCCCCGACCATTTAAACATTATTTATGGCTTGTAAAGTGCGGTGATGAGCCCTGACAGTATCAGACTATTTAAAGGGTTACCAGGAGCATGAGAATATCCTCCACAGAAGGGGTGGTGGTGCCGTGAATAAGGCCGAATATGGATACCGATGTGCCGACGGTAAAGCACCGCAAAATCCACCCCCTTTAGGTTAACCAGGGGCATGGAGTTCTGTAGGGTGTGAACATCTGGGTTTAGTCCGTGGGGGAGTGCTTAAGTCCGGGAGTCCGGGGACTCACGGTGTGCAAGGTTATGGAGGTGCCCATGTCAGGGACACATGCTGGAGGTCTGTGGTCCGTCCTTTGGGGGTCTTGGAGGGGCCACAGAGAGGAGATTTCCCCGGTCTCTGTCCTGGATGAGTGAAATAAACAGAGTCTCCATGTCAGGGACACATGCTGGAGGTCTCTCTCCCGAGAGTGGACGTCCATTGCCTGTAAATTGGTCTAACATTAGGTCTGTCACTTTGGCTAACCGCACCACTGTCTGTCGTCTCCCGCAAGTGGACATCCATTGTCACTTTGGCTAACCGCACCACTGTCTGTCGTCTCCCGCAAGTGGACATCCATTGCCCCTAAAGGGTTAGGGAATGTTCCGGTATTTGGACAACATTAACATGGGATCACTCCGGTCAATGTACGTACTTCGTCTCACTGGAATATTAATGGCCAGATTGAATACAACATCGACCCAAATTCTCCGGTCAATGACAGGAGAGTTTTGAAAGTGACAAAACACTGTTCCACACATTTAAAAACACTTAATCAATGTTTACCCAGGATCCATGCACCTTTCCTGGCTTGTAAAATGTGGTGATGCGCCCTGGAGGTAGCGGGTAGGCTCTGTGCGTGGTGCTGAACACCTGCCTGTCTATGTGGAGTACAAAAACAAACAAAGACAAACACCTTTAAGGTCACCAGGGTCGTGAGGTTCTGGTTCTGGCGGTGTGCATGGAGGGGTTTAGTCCGAGTGAGGAGTGCTCGAGCGTGGGAGGATGTGTAAGGCAGAGGAGGGGAACAAAAGGTGTGTGCAGGAGCAGGGAGAAAAGAGAAAATAAAAAGACTCAAAGTGTTCCACCTTCCAGCAGCAGCAGCAGCAGCAGCGGGCCCGCGGTGCTGAACACCTGCCTGTCTATGTGGAGTACAAAAACAAACAAAGACAAACACCTTTAAGGTCACCAGGGTCGTGAGGTTCTGGTTCTGGCGGTGTGCATGGAGGGGTTTAGTCCGAGTGAGGAGTGCTCGAGCGTGGGAGGATGTGTAAGGCAGAGGAGGGGAACAAAAAAAAACGAATACAAATAAGTTAAAGTGTGAACCTCCAGCAGGGCAGGTGCTGCTGCTGCTGCTGCTGCTGCTGTGAAGGAGGACGAATATTGATGCTTGTGTTCGGACGGTAAAGCACCGCAAAACCCACCCCCCCTTAAAGGTGACCAGGGGCATGAGATTCTGCAGGGTGTGAACATCTGGGTTTAGTCCGTGGGGGAGTGCTTAAGTCCGGGGGCCCGGGGTCTCACGGTGCACGAGGTTATGGAAGTGCAGCAGGGCAGGTGCTGCTGCTGCTGCTGCTGCTGCTGCTGCTGCTGCTGCTGCTGCTGCTGCTGCTGCTGTGAAGGAGGACGAATATTGATGCTTGTGTTCGGACGGTAAAGCACCGCAAAATCCACCCCCCCTTAAAGGTGACCAGGGGCATGAGATTCTGCAGGGTGTGAACATCTGGGTTTAGTCCGTGGGGGAGTGCTTAAGTCCGGGGGCCCGGGGTCTCACGGTGCACGAGGTTATGGAAGTGCCACTGTTGCCGGAGGTCCTTAGTCCGTCCTTTGGGGCTCTGTCAGGGGCTACAGAGAGGTGGTTTTCCCGGTCCCTCTCCTGGAGGTATGAAATAACCTGAGCTCCATGTGAGGGAGCCGTGCTGGAGCTGCTTAGTCCGTCCTTTGGTGGTCTTTGAGGGGCTAATGAGAGGTGTTTTCCCCGGTCTATTTGATGGAAGTCTGACACGAGCAGAGTGTGCATGCTTTGAAACTAATCCACCCACACTTAGCATGCTATTTTAGGGTATAAATCGTACCTTGTCACCATGCACTGTGCTCCCTGGGACGACGCGCCCTCCTGTGGGGACACATGAGAACTGCACTCAAATCACTTTGTGCTTTTTAAACAGTTTAACATATTTTTTTCCACATTTAAAAAACGCTTTCTGCCCTGGAAATCATTTCTAATCATTATTACCGTTATGGAGGGGCTGCAGGAACACTTTCCCCGCCTTGCAAACATTTATTCCTGGTTCAAATAATCAATTTGTTCCGCCTGCTTTGCGTCAGCACCTCTGCGGCTGTCGGATTAACACAGATGAATGCACTTTTAACACTCACGCAGCCAGAATTCCTGCTCTTTTCCTGGGTTACAAAGTGAGGTGACGCAGCCTGTCCTCTGAGTCTCCCCGCCTCTCATAGACTTATTTCTGGGTAAAAAAAGCCATGTGCTCCGCCCCCTGGATCTCTGCATGTGTGTGTGTGCCTGTGAGTCTGTGGCTACTGTCCACATGCCCGCATTAGGAGGCACTATTTTCGGATACATTTTCTCATTTTCACCACTTTTCATGTTTTTATTATGTATATTGTTATATTATTATTATTATTATTATTATTATTATTATTGTATATATGTATACTGTGTATACTGTTTTTGTAAAAATCATGTGATTATTAAATAAATAATAAAACATGAATATAACCTTGAAGTTTCCCAGGGGCAAATACAGTGCCAGGTGTCAGACTATTTAAACAATGTTTACCCAGGATTCCGACACCTTCCCTGGCTTGTAAAATGCGGTGATGCGCCCTGGAGGTATCAGACTATTTTAAACAACTTTTCCCCGCCTTTCAAACACTTTTTCCTGGCTTATAGCCTGTCATTTTGCAGGATATAATTTAACATGGAACCTCTCCCAGGGGCAAATACAGTGCCAGGTGTCAGACTATTTAAACAATGTTTACCCAGGATTCCGACACCTTCCCTGGCTTGTAAAATGCGGTGATGCGCCCTGGAGGTATCAGACTATTTTAAACAACTTTTCCCCGCCTTTCAAACACTTTTTCCTGGCTTATAGCCTGTCATTTTGCAGGATATAATTTAACATGGAACCTCTCCCAGGGGCAAATACAGTGCCAGGTGTCAGACTATTTAAACAATGTTTACCCAGGATTCCGACACCTTCCCTGGCTTGTAAAATGCGGTGATGCGCCCTGGAGGTATCAGAGTATTTTAAACAACTTTTCCCCGCCTTTCAAACACTTTTTCCTGGCTTATAGCCTGTCATTTTGCAGGATATAATTTAACATGGAACCTCTCCCAGGGGCAAATACAGTGCCAGGTGTCAGACTATTTAAACAATGTTTACCCAGGATTCCGACACCTTCCCTGGCTTGTAAAATGCGGTGATGCGCCCTGGAGGTATCAGAGTATTTTAAACAACTTTTCCCCGCCTTTCAAACACTTTTTCCTGGCTTATAGCCTGTCATTTTGCAGGATATAATTTAACATGGAACCTCTCCCAGGGGCAAATACAGTGCCAGGTGTCAGACTATTTAAACAATGTTTACCCAGGATTCCGACACCTTCCCTGGCTTGTAAAATGCGGTGATGCGCCCTGGAGGTATCAGAGTATTTTAAACAACTTTTCCCCGCCTTTCAAACACTTTTTCCTGGCTTATAGCCTGTCATTTTGCAGGATATAATTTAACATGGAACCTCTCCCAGGGGCAAATACAGTGCCAGGTGTCAGACTATTTAAACAATGTTTACCCAGGATTCCGACACCTTCCCTGGCTTGTAAAATGCGGTGATGCGCCCTGGAGGTATCAGAGTATTTTAAACAACTTTTCCCCGCCTTTCAAACACTTTTTCCTGGCTTATAGCCTGTCATTTTGCAGGATATAATTTAACATGGAACCTCTCCCAGGGGCAAATACAGTGCCAGGTGTCAGACTATTTAAACAATGTTTACCCAGGATTCCGACACCTTCCCTGGCTTGTAAAATGCGGTGATGCGCCCTGGAGGTATCAGAGTATTTTAAACAACTTTTCCCCGCCTTTCAAACACTTTTTCCTGGCTTATAGCCTGTCATTTTGCAGGATATAATTTAACATGGAACCTCTCCCAGGGGCAAATACAGTGCCAGGTGTCAGACTATTTAAACAATGTTTACCCAGGATTCCGACACCTTCCCTGGCTTGTAAAATGCGGTGATGCGCCCTGGAGGTATCAGAGTATTTTAAACAACTTTTCCCCGCCTTTCAAACACTTTTTCCTGGCTTATAGCCTGTCATTTTGCAGGATATAATTTAACATGGAACCTCTCCTGGAAATGGACATACTCTGCGCATTTCCAGGAGAGGTTCCATGTTAAATTATATCCTGCAAAATGACAGGCAACAACTCTCTTCCAGACGTTTAAAAACACTTTTCCGACTATTTTAAACAACTTTTCCCCGCCTTTCAAACACTTTTTCCTGGCTTATAGCCTGTCATTTTGCAGGATATAATTTAACATGGAACCTCTCCTGGAAATGGACATATTCTGTGCATTTCCAGGAGAGGTTACATGTTAAATGATATCCTGCAAAATGACAGGCTACAACTCTCTTCCAGACGTTTAAAAACACTTTCCCCGACCATTTAAACATTATTTATGGCTTGTAAAGTGCGGTGATGAGCCCTGACAGTATCAGACTATTTAAAGGGTTACCAGGAGCATGAGAATATCCTCCACAGAAGGGGTGGTGGTGCCGTGAATAAGGCCGAATATGGATACCGATGTGCCGACGGTAAAGCACCGCAAAATCCACCCCCTTTAGGTTAACCAGGGGCATGGAGTTCTGTAGGGTGTGAACATCTGGGTTTAGTCCGTGGGGGAGTGCTTAAGTCCGGGAGTCCGGGGACTCACGGTGTGCAAGGTTATGGAGGTGCCCATGTCAGGGACACATGCTGGAGGTCTGTGGTCCGTCCTTTGGGGGTCTTGGAGGGGCCACAGAGAGGAGATTTCCCCGGTCTCTGTCCTGGATGAGTGAAATAAACAGAGTCTCCATGTCAGGGACACATGCTGGAGGTCTCTCTCCCGAGAGTGGACGTCCATTGCCTGTAAATTGGTCTAACATTAGGTCTGTCACTTTGGCTAACCGCACCACTGTCTGTCGTCTCCCGCAAGTGGACATCCATTGTCACTTTGGCTAACCGCACCACTGTCTGTCGTCTCCCGCAAGTGGACATCCATTGCCCCTAAATAGGGTTAGGGAATGTTCCGGTATTTGGACAACATTAACATGGGATCACTCCGGTCAATGTATGTACTTCGTCTCACTGGAATATTAATGGCCAGATTGAATACAACATCGACCCAAATTCTCCGGTCAATGACAGGAGAGTTTTGAAAGTGACAAAACACTGTTCCACACATTTAAAAACACTTAATCAATGTTTACCCAGGATCCATGCACCTTTCCTGGCTTGTAAAATGTGGTGATGCGCCCTGGAGGTAGCGGGTAGGCTCTGTGCGTGGTGCTGAACACCTGCCTGTCTATGTGGAGTACAAAAACAAACAAAGACAAACACCTTTAAGGTCACCAGGGTCGTGAGGTTCTGGTTCTGGCGGTGTGCATGGAGGGGTTTAGTCCGAGTGAGGAGTGCTCGAGCGTGGGAGGATGTGTAAGGCAGAGGAGGGGAACAAAAGGTGTGTGCAGGAGCAGGGAGAAAAGAGAAAATAAAAAGACTCAAAGTGTTCCACCTTCCAGCAGCAGCAGCAGCAGCAGCGGGCCCGCGGTGCTGAACACCTGCCTGTCTATGTGGAGTACAAAAACAAACAAAGACAAACACCTTTAAGGTCACCAGGGTCGTGAGGTTCTGGTTCTGGCGGTGTGCATGGAGGGGTTTAGTCCGAGTGAGGAGTGCTCGAGCGTGGGAGGATGTGTAAGGCAGAGGAGGGGAACAAAAAAAAACGAATACAAATAAGTTAAAGTGTGAACCTCCAGCAGGGCAGGTGCTGCTGCTGCTGCTGCTGCTGCTGCTGCTGCTGCTGCTGCTGCTGCTGCTGTGAAGGAGGACGAATATTGATGCTTGTGTTCGGACGGTAAAGCACCGCAAAATCCACCCCCCCTTAAAGGTGACCAGGGGCATGAGATTCTGCAGGGTGTGAACATCTGGGTTTAGTCCGTGGGGGAGTGCTTAAGTCCGGGGGCCCGGGGTCTCACGGTGCACGAGGTTATGGAAGTGCAGCAGGGCAGGTGCTGCTGCTGCTGCTGCTGCTGCTGCTGCTGCTGTGAAGGAGGACGAATATTGATGCTTGTGTTCGGACGGTAAAGCACCGCAAAATCCACCCCCCCTTAAAGGTGACCAGGGGCATGAGATTCTGCAGGGTGTGAACATCTGGGTTTAGTCCGTGGGGGAGTGCTTAAGTCCGGGGGCCCGGGGTCTCACGGTGCACGAGGTTATGGAAGTGCCACTGTTGCCGGAGGTCCTTAGTCCGTCCTTTGGGGCTCTGTCAGGGGCTACAGAGAGGTGGTTTTCCCGGTCCCTCTCCTGGAGGTATGAAATAACCTGAGCTCCATGTGAGGGAGCCGTGCTGGAGCTGCTTAGTCCGTCCTTTGGTGGTCTTTGAGGGGCTAATGAGAGGTGTTTTCCCCGGTCTATTTGATGGAAGTCTGACACGAGCAGAGTGTGCATGCTTTGAAACTAATCCACCCACACTTAGCATGCTATTTTAGGGTATAAATCGTACCTTGTCACCATGCACTGTGCTCCCTGGGACGACGCGCCCTCCTGTGGGGACACATGAGAACTGCACTCAAATCACTTTGTGCTTTTTAAACAGTTTAACATATTTTTTTCCACATTTAAAAAACGCTTTCTGCCCTGGAAATCATTTCTAATCATTATTACCGTTATGGAGGGGCTGCAGGAACACTTTCCCCGCCTTGCAAACATTTATTCCTGGTTCAAATAATCAATTTGTTCCGCCTGCTTTGCGTCAGCACCTCTGCGGCTGTCGGATTAACACAGATGAATGCACTTTTAACACTCACGCAGCCAGAATTCCTGCTCTTTTCCTGGGTTACAAAGTGAGGTGACGCAGCCTGTCCTCTGAGTCTCCCCGCCTCTCATAGACTTATTTCTGGGTAAAAAAAGCCATGTGCTCCGCCCCCTGGATCTCTGCATGTGTGTGTGTGCCTGTGAGTCTGTGGCTACTGTCCACATGCCCGCATTAGGAGGCACTATTTTCGGATACATTTTCTCATTTTCACCACTTTTCATGTTTTTATTATGTATATTGTTATATTATTATTATTATTATTATTATTATTGTATATATGTATACTGTGTATACTGTTTTTGTAAAAATCATGTGATTATTAAATAAATAATAAAACATGAATATAACCTTGAAGTTTCCCAGGGGCAAATACAGTGCCAGGTGTCAGACTATTTAAACAATGTTTACCCAGGATTCCGACACCTTCCCTGGCTTGTAAAATGCGGTGATGCGCCCTGGAGGTATCAGAGTATTTTAAACAACTTTTCCCCGCCTTTCAAACACTTTTTCCTGGCTTATAGCCTGTCATTTTGCAGGATATAATTTAACATGGAACCTCTCCCAGGGGCAAATACAGTGCCAGGTGTCAGACTATTTAAACAATGTTTACCCAGGATTCCGACACCTTCCCTGGCTTGTAAAATGCGGTGATGCGCCCTGGAGGTATCAGAGTATTTTAAACAACTTTTCCCCGCCTTTCAAACACTTTTTCCTGGCTTATAGCCTGTCATTTTGCAGGATATAATTTAACATGGAACCTCTCCCAGGGGCAAATACAGTGCCAGGTGTCAGACTATTTAAACAATGTTTACCCAGGATTCCGACACCTTCCCTGGCTTGTAAAATGCGGTGATGCGCCCTGGAGGTATCAGAGTATTTTAAACAACTTTTCCCCGCCTTTCAAACACTTTTTCCTGGCTTATAGCCTGTCATTTTGCAGGATATAATTTAACATGGAACCTCTCCCAGGGGCAAATACAGTGCCAGGTGTCAGACTATTTAAACAATGTTTACCCAGGATTCCGACACCTTCCCTGGCTTGTAAAATGCGGTGATGCGCCCTGGAGGTATCAGAGTATTTTAAACAACTTTTCCCCGCCTTTCAAACACTTTTTCCTGGCTTATAGCCTGTCATTTTGCAGGATATAATTTAACATGGAACCTCTCCCAGGGGCAAATACAGTGCCAGGTGTCAGACTATTTAAACAATGTTTACCCAGGATTCCGACACCTTCCCTGGCTTGTAAAATGCGGTGATGCGCCCTGGAGGTATCAGAGTATTTTAAACAACTTTTCCCCGCCTTTCAAACACTTTTTCCTGGCTTATAGCCTGTCATTTTGCAGGATATAATTTAACATGGAACCTCTCCCAGGGGCAAATACAGTGCCAGGTGTCAGACTATTTAAACAATGTTTACCCAGGATTCCGACACCTTCCCTGGCTTGTAAAATGCGGTGATGCGCCCTGGAGGTATCAGAGTATTTTAAACAACTTTTCCCCGCCTTTCAAACACTTTTTCCTGGCTTATAGCCTGTCATTTTGCAGGATATAATTTAACATGGAACCTCTCCTGGAAATGGACATACTCTGCGCATTTCCAGGAGAGGTTCCATGTTAAATTATATCCTGCAAAATGACAGGCAACAACTCTCTTCCAGACGTTTAAAAACACTTTTCCGACTATTTTAAACAACTTTTCCCCGCCTTTCAAACACTTTTTCCTGGCTTATAGCCTGTCATTTTGCAGGATATAATTTAACATGGAACCTCTCCTGGAAATGGACATATTCTGTGCATTTCCAGGAGAGGTTACATGTTAAATGATATCCTGCAAAATGACAGGCTACAACTCTCTTCCAGACGTTTAAAAACACTTTCCCCGACCATTTAAACATTATTTATGGCTTGTAAAGTGCGGTGATGAGCCCTGACAGTATCAGACTATTTAAAGGGTTACCAGGAGCATGAGAATATCCTCCACAGAAGGGGTGGTGGTGCCGTGAATAAGGCTGAATATGGATACCGATGTGCCGACGGTAAAGCACCGCAAAATCCACCCCCTTTAGGTTAACCAGGGGCATGGAGTTCTGTAGGGTGTGAACATCTGGGTTTAGTCCGTGGGGGAGTGCTTAAGTCCGGGAGTCCGGGGACTCACGGTGTGCAAGGTTATGGAGGTGCCCATGTCAGGGACACATGCTGGAGGTCTGTGGTCCGTCCTTTGGGGGTCTTGGAGGGGCCACAGAGAGGAGATTTCCCCGGTCTCTGTCCTGGATGAGTGAAATAAACAGAGTCTCCATGTCAGGGACACATGCTGGAGGTCTCTCTCCCGAGAGTGGACGTCCATTGCCTGTAAATTGGTCTAACATTAGGTCTGTCACTTTGGCTAACCGCACCACTGTCTGTCGTCTCCCGCAAGTGGACATCCATTGTCACTTTGGCTAACCGCACCACTGTCTGTCGTCTCCCGCAAGTGGACATCCATTGCCCCTAAATAGGGTTAGGGAATGTTCCGGTATTTGGACAACATTAACATGGGATCACTCCGGTCAATGTACGTACTTCGTCTCACTGGAATATTAATGGCCAGATTGAATACAACATCGACCCAAATTCTCCGGTCAATGACAGGAGAGTTTTGAAAGTGACAAAACACTGTTCCACACATTTAAAAACACTTAATCAATGTTTACCCAGGATCCATGCACCTTTCCTGGCTTGTAAAATGTGGTGATGCGCCCTGGAGGTAGCGGGTAGGCTCTGTGCGTGGTGCTGAACACCTGCCTGTCTATGTGGAGTACAAAAACAAACAAAGACAAACACCTTTAAGGTCACCAGGGTCGTGAGGTTCTGGTTCTGGCGGTGTGCATGGAGGGGTTTAGTCCGAGTGAGGAGTGCTCGAGCGTGGGAGGATGTGTAAGGCAGAGGAGGGGAACAAAAGGTGTGTGCAGGAGCAGGGAGAAAAGAGAAAATAAAAAGACTCAAAGTGTTCCACCTTCCAGCAGCAGCAGCAGCAGCAGCGGGCCCGCGGTGCTGAACACCTGCCTGTCTATGTGGAGTACAAAAACAAACAAAGACAAACACCTTTAAGGTCACCAGGGTCGTGAGGTTCTGGTTCTGGCGGTGTGCATGGAGGGGTTTGACCTGGCTCCCCGACACAATGCACATAGTCTGGAGCAGCGGAGCAGCGGCTGGGCCGTGTTCCCCCTTCTGTCCATTTGCCTATCAGTTTGTTAACGAAGTGGACAGAGGCTGTTTTTCGCCCCTAAAAGTGACTTTTAATGGTGTTTTTTGTATTTAAATGATGGGTTTTATCTTTCTCCAGGGTCCCCGACACAATGAAACTAGTCTGGAGATCGCTGGGGTCCCGCAAAATGCTTTAATCACGATTTGGTCCTTTTCCCCATCACTTTGTTAACGAAGTGGACAGAGGCTGTTTTTTGCCCCTAAAAGTGACTTTTAATGGTGTTTTTGGCATTTAAATGATGGGTTTTATCTTTCTCCAGGGTCCCCGACACAATGAAACTAGTCTGGAGCTCGCTGGGGTCCCGCAAAATGCTTTAATCACGATTTGGTCCTTTTCCCCATCAGTTTGTTAACGAAGTGGACAGAGGCTGTTTTTTGCCCCTAAAAGTGACTTTTAATGGTGTTTTTGGCATTTAAATGATGGGTTTTATCTTTATCCAGGGTCCCCGACACAATGAAACTAGTCTGGAGCTCGCTGGGGTCCCGCAAAATGCTTTAATCACGATTTTGTCCTTTTCCCCATCACTTTGTTAACGAAGTGGACAGAGGCTGTTTTTTGCCCCTAAAAGTGACTTTTAATGGTGTTTTTGGCATTTAAATGATGGGTTTTATCTTTCTCCAGGGTCCCCGACACAATGAAACTAGTCTGGAGCTCGCTGGGGTCCCGCAAAATGCTTTAATCACGATTTTGTCCTTTTCCCCATCACTTTGTTAACGAAGTGGACAGAGGCTGTTTTTTGCCCCTAAAAGTGACTTTTAATGGTGTTTTTGGCATTTAAATGATGTGTTTTATCATTATCCAGGGTCCCCGACACAATGAAACTAGTCTGGAGCTCGCTGGGGTCCCGCAAAATGCTTTAATCACGATTTTGTCCTTTTCCCCATCACTTTGTTAACGAAGTGGACAGAGGCTGTTTTTTGCCCCTAAAAGTGACTTTTAATGGTGTTTTTGGCATTTAAATGATGGGTTTTATATTTCTCCAGGGTCCCCGACACAATGAAACTAGTCTGGAGCTCGCTGGGGTCCCGCAAAATGCTTTAATCACGATTTTGTCCTTTTCCCCATCACTTTGTTAACGAAGTGGACAGAGGCTGTTTTTTGCCCCTAAAAGTGACTTTTAATGGTGTTTTTTGTATTTAAATGATGTGTTTTATCATTCTCCAGGGTCCCCGACACAATGCACATAGTCTGGAGCTCGCTGGGGTCCCGCAAATGCTTTAATCACGATTTGGTCCTTTTCCCCATCACTTTGTTAACGAAGTGGACAGAGGCTGTTTTTTGCCCCTAAAAGTGACTTTTAATGGTGTTTTTGGCATTTAAATGATGGGTCTTATCATTATCCAGGGTCCCCGACACAATGAAACTAGTCTGGAGCTCGCTGGGGTCCCGCAAAATGCTTTAATCACGATTTTGTCCTTTTCCCCATCACTTTGTTAACGAAGTGGACAGAGGCTGTTTTTTGCCCCTAAAAGTGACTTTTAATGGTGTTTTTGGCATTTAAATGATGTGTTTTATCATTATCCAGGGTCCCCGACACAATGAAACTAGTCTGGAGCTCGCTGGGGTCCCGCAAAATGCTTTAATCACGATTTGGTCCATTTCCCCATCAGTTTGTTAACGAAGTGGACAGAGGCTGTTTTTTGCCCCTAAAAGTGACTTTTAATGGTGTTTTTTGTATTTAAATGATGTGTTTTATCTTTCTCCAGGGTCCCCGACGCAATGCACATAGTCTGGAGCTCGCTGGGGTCCCGCAAAATGCTTTAATCACGATTTTGTCCTTTTCCCCATCACTTTGTTAACGAAGTGGACAGAGGCTGTTTTTTGCCCCTAAAAGTGACTTTTAATGGTGTTTTTGGCATTTAAATGATGGGTTTTATCTTTCTCCAGGGTCCCCGACACAATGAAACTAGTCTGGAGCTCGCTGGGGTCCCGCAAAATGCTTTAATCACGATTTTGTCCATTTCCCCATCAGTTTGTTAACGAAGTGGACAGAGGCTGTTTTTTGCCCCTAAAAGTGACTTTTAATGGTGTTTTTGGCATTTAAATGATGTGTTTTATCATTATCCAGGGTCCCCGACACAATGCACATAGTCTGGAGCTCGCTGGGGTCCCGCAAAATGCTTTAATCACGATTTTGTCCTTTTCCCCATCACTTTGTTAACGAAGTGGACAGAGGCTGTTTTTTGCCCCTAAAAGTGACTTTTAATGGTGTTTTTGGCATTTAAATGATGGGTCTTATCATTATCCAGGGTCCCCGACACAATGAAACTAGTCTGGAGCTCGCTGGGGTCCCGCAAAATGCTTTAATCACGATTTTGTCCTTTTCCCCATCACTTTGTTAACGAAGTGGACAGAGGCTGTTTTTTGCCCCTAAAAGTGACTTTTAATGGTGTTTTTGGCATTTAAATGATGGGTTTTATCTTTCTCCAGGGTCCCCGACACAATGAAACTAGTCTGGAGCTCGCTGGGGTCCCGCAAAATGCTTTAATCACGATTTTGTCCTTTTCCCCATCAGTTTGTTAACGAAGTGGACAGAGGCTGTTTTTTGCCCCTAAAAGTGACTTTTAATGGTGTTTTTGGCATTTAAATGATGTGTTTTATCATTATCCAGGGTCCCCGACACAATGCACATAGTCTGGAGCTCGCTGGGGTCCCGCAAATGCTTTAATCACGATTTGGTCCATTTCCCCATCAGTTTGTTAACGAAGTGGACAGAGGCTGTTTTTTGCCCCTAAAAGTGACTTTTAATGGTGTTTTTTGTATTTAAATGATGGGTCTTATCATTGTGGAGGGTCCCCAAGACAATGCAACTAGTCTGGAGCTCGCTGGGGTCCCGCAAATGCTTTAATCACGATTTGGTCCATTTCCCCATCAGTTTGTTAACGAAGTGGACAGAGGCTGTTTTTTGCCCCTAAAAGTGACTTTTAATGGTGTTTTTGGCATTTAAATGATGGGTTTTATCTTTCTCCAGGGTCCCCGACACAATGAAACTAGTCTGGAGCTCGCTGGGGTCCCGCAAAATGCTTTAATCACGATTTTGTCCTTTTCCCCATCACTTTGTTAACGAAGTGGACAGAGGCTGTTTTTTGCCCCTAAAAGTGACTTTTAATGGTGTTTTTTGTATTTAAATGATGTGTTTTATCTTTCTCCAGGGTCCCCGACGCAATGCACATAGTCTGGAGCTCGCTGGGGTCCCGCAAAATGCTTTAATCACGATTTTGTCCTTTTCCCCATCACTTTGTTAACGAAGTGGACAGAGGCTGTTTTTTGCCCCTAAAAGTGACTTTTAATGGTGTTTTTGGCATTTAAATGATGGGTCTTATCATTATCCAGGGTCCCCGACACAATGAAACTAGTCTGGAGCTCGCTGGGGTCCCGCAAAATGCTTTAATCACGATTTGGTCCATTTCCCCATCAGTTTGTTAACGAAGTGGACAGAGGCTGTTTTTTGCCCCTAAAAGTGACTTTTAATGGTGTTTTTGGCATTTAAATGATGTGTTTTATCATTATCCAGGGTCCCCGACACAATGAAACTAGTCTGGAGCTCGCTGGGGTCCCGCAAAATGCTTTAATCACGATTTTGTCCTTTTCCCCATCACTTTGTTAACGAAGTGGACAGAGGCTGTTTTTTGCCCCTAAAAGTGACTTTTAATGGTGTTTTTGGCATTTAAATGATGGGTTTTATCATTCTCCAGGGTCCCCGACACAATGAAACTAGTCTGGAGCTCGCTGGGGTCCCGCAAATGCTTTAATCAGGCGTTTTAACACTTTTCCCCACGAAAATGATTTTTAATTATTTTTTGGGGGCTATATAAATCAAATTCCGGTTAATGCCGAGCACAATCGTACCTTTTACTATTTTAATGTATTTGCATGATATATCTTTGGGCGATAAAAGCGACATATTTGGATGACTTTGTCAGTTTATGGAGCTTATCCCACAAATCCCGGATGATCCGGGCCAAATTTGGGAGCTCATATGCAGCCTGCCATAGGCCCCCACCCGTGGAATGAAAAAAAAATGAAAGAAAACGGTCAATTATATGTTAAAATAATCAAAAAATGAACTTTTAAAATTACATGGGAGAGGGGATCTGAAAAATTGGAGAAGGGGAAAAGTGTTCGGCGCTTCGGGACGAAGCGCCAAACACTTTTCCCCTACCCCGTTGCAAGGTACAACGGAGAGGGGAATCCAGACTTCCCCTCCTCCGTTGTAAAAAACCGTTCATGTTTTACAAGCTACCTTCTGCACGAAATCGGAAACCCGGTTTTTGAGAGGACTCAGAAAAAAAACGGCTGTGTAACTTCATGGAGGAATTCATCCGCTGTATGTGCACTTTGGCTCGGATACATTTTGTTGCCTGGAGACCCCCCAGCATGGTTCTTACCAAACTTAAAGTTTTTGAACTGGGCTCTGGAGGAAGGTAAGGGGAGTTGACAGGGGACTCAATCCGCCTCATGAGGCACTATTTTCGGATACATTTCAACACTTTTAGCCCTTTTTGATGGTTCTCCAAAAAATAACTCTGACTTTTTCAGAGTGTGGAGGAAGGTAAGGGGAGTTGACAGGGGACTCAATCCGCCTTATGGGGCACTATTCTCGGATACATTTCAACACTTTTAGCCCTTTTTGATGGTTCTCCAAAAAATAACTCTGACTTTTTCAGAGTGTGGAGGAAGGTGAGGGGAGTTGACAGGGGACTTTACCCGCCTTATGGGGCACTATTCTCGGATACATTTTTTCATTTTCACCCATTTTTGATGGTTCTCCAAAAAATAACTCTGACTTTTTCAGAGTGTGGAGGAAGGTGAGGGGAGTTGACAGGGGACTTTACCCGCCTTATGGGGCACTATTCTCGGATACATTTTTTCATTTTCACCCATTTTTGATGGTTCTCCAAAAAATAACTCTGACTTTTTCAGAGTGTGGAGGAAGGTGAGGGGAGTTGACAGGGGACTTTACCCGCCTTATGGGGCACTATTCTCGGATACATTTCAACACTTTTAGCCCTTTTTGATGGTTCTCCAAAAAATAACTCTGACTTTTTCAGAGTGTGGAGGAAGGTGAGGGGAGTTGACAGGGGACTTTACCCGCCTTATGGGGCACTATTCTCGGATACATTTCAACACTTTTAGCCCTTTTTGATGGTTCTCCAAAAAATAACTCTGACTTTTTCAGAGTGTGGAGGAAGGTGAGGGGAGTTGACAGGGGACTTTACCCGCCTTATGGGGCACTATTCTCGGATACATTTCAACACTTTTAGCCCTTTTTGATGGTTCTCCAAAAAATAACTCTGACTTTTTCAGAGTGTGGAGGAAGGTGAGGGGAGTTGACAGGGGACTTTACCCGCCTTATGGGGCACTATTCTCGGATACATTTCAACACTTTTAGCCCTTTTTGATGGTTCTCCAAAAAATAACTCTGACTTTTTCAGAGTGTGGAGGAAGGTGAGGGGAGTTGACAGGGGACTTTACCCGCCTTATGGGGCACTATTCTCGGATACATTTTTTCATTTTCACCCATTTTTGATGGTTCTCCAAAAAATAACTCTGACTTTTTCAGAGTGTGGAGGAAGGTGAGGGGAGTTGACAGGGGACTTTACCCGCCTTATGGGGCACTATTCTCGGATACATTTTTTCATTTTCACCCATTTTTGATGGTTCTCCAAAAAATAACTCTGACTTTTTCAGAGTGTGGAGGAAGGTGAGGGGAGTTGACAGGGGACTTTACCCGCCTTATGGGGCACTATTCTCGGATACATTTCAACACTTTTAGCCCTTTTTGATGGTTCTCCAAAAAATAACTCTGACTTTTTCAGAGTGTGGAGGAAGGTGAGGGGAGTTGACAGGGGACTTTACCCGCCTTATGGGGCACTATTCTCGGATACATTTCAACACTTTTAGCCCTTTTTGATGGTTCTCCAAAAAATAACTCTGACTTTTTCAGAGTGTGGAGGAAGGTGAGGGGAGTTGACAGGGGACTTTACCCGCCTTATGGGGCACTATTCTCGGATACATTTTTTCATTTTCACCCATTTTTGATGGTTCTCCAAAAAGACAAGTTAGTCTTTTTTCTTCCCCCTTCCTCTTCTGATTTCTCACTGATCGAATGGCAAACGCGACCCGCCATCGGAGGGCCTCCGCCGGCCCGGCCTCGTGCCGGTGCTCTGGCGGTCGGTTCCTCCGAACTGCGGGTTCGACTCTGATGGCCGGGAGGGACGAGGGAAACGTCGGGGGGTTCTGCTGGAGGCTCCGGGCACAGGACCCTACTTCATCAAACTACCTATTTGATCCTGCGTAACAACCACATATATGCTTGTCTGCAAAGACATTGATCGAATGGCAAACGTGACCCGCCATCGGAGGGCCTCCGCCGGCCCGGCCTCGTGCCGGTGCTCTGGCGGTCGGTTCCTCCGAACTGCGGGTTCGACTCTGATGGCCGGGAAGGACGAGGGAAACGTCGGGGGGGTCTGCTGGAGGCTCCTGCTGGAGTCTTGCGTTCACTGGGACCTGGCTCGAAAAACTCGAAACCCTGACTCCAGTGTGGTGTTGCGGCCATGCGCCTCCGGGTACCAGACTCCCCTGCCTCCTCCGTGTTGCGTGGGCTGCGTGGGGGTAACCCTGCGTGTCCGTTACCCTGCGTGTCTCTTACCTCCCAGGCCGACCGATATGAAGCGTTTCCAAGACGAACCGTCTGACTCAGGGGTCCCACCACAGGTTCCGTAGCGGGGTGGAAGTTCCACCTCCCCTCTTTGCCGCGGAATGCAAAACAAACACCTGTTTCTCTCATCCTCCACTGTGGCATAGCGGCCTTAGTCGGCTGTGGCATTCAGCAATTGGCCTTGCTCCCGGCACAGGACCCTACTTCATCAAACTACCTATTTGATCCTGCGTAACAACCACATATATGCTTGTCTGCAAAGACATTGATCGAATGGCAAACGCGACCCGCCATCGGAGGGCCTCCGCCGGCCCGGCCTCGTGCCGGTGCTCTGGCGGTCGGTTCCTCCGAACTGCGGGTTCGACTCTGATGGCCGGGAGGGACGAGGGAAACGTCGGGGGGGTCTGCTGGAGGCTCCGGGCACAGGACCCTACTTCATCAAACTACCTATTTGATCCTGCGTAACAACCACATATATGCTTGTCTGCAAAGACATTGATCGAATGGCAAACGTGACCCGCCATCGGAGGGCCTCCGCCGGCCCGGCCTCGTGCCGGTGCTCTGGCGGTCGGTTCCTCCGAACTGCGGGTTCGACTCTGATGGCCGGGAGGGACGAGGGAAACGTCGGGGGGGTCTGCTGGAGGCTCCTGCTGGAGTCTTGCGTTCACTGGGACCTGGCTCGAAAAACTCGAAACCCTGACTCCAGTGCGGTGTTGCGGCCATGCGCCTCCGGGTACCAGACTCCCCTGCCTCCTCCGTGTTGCGTGGGCTGCGTGGGGGTAACCCTGCGTGTCCGTTACCCTGCGTGTCTCTTACCTCCCAGGCCGACCGATATGAAGCGTTTCCAAGACGAACCGTCTGACTCAGGGGTCCCACCACAGGTTCCGTAGCGGGTGGAAGTTCCACCTCCCCTCTTTGCCGCGGAATGCAAAACAAACACCTGTTTCTCTCATCCTCCACTGTGGCATAGCGGCCTTAGTCGGCTGCGGCATTCAGCAATTGGCCTTGCTCCGGGCACAGGACCCTACTTCATCAAACTACCTATTTGATCCTGCGTAACAACCACATATATGCTTGTCTGCAAAGACATTGATCGAATGGCAAACGTGACCCGCCATCGGAAGGCCTCCGCCGGCCCGGCTTCGTGCCGGTGCTCTGGCGGTCGGTTCTTCCAAACTGCGGGTTTGACTCTGCTCCTGGGAGCACATATGCTTGTCTGCAAAGAGGGACATGCCTGGTCCCGCCCAGGTGTTCTTCTACGGCTAGTGTCCAGCCAGCTGCGGTATCATCAACTTTGACCCGCCATCGGAGGGCCTCCTCCCCGGGTCCAGCTTCCGGTGCTTGGCGGTCGGTTCCTCCAAACTGTGGGTTTGACTCTGCTCCTGGGAGCACATATGCTTGTCTGCAAAGAGGGACATGCCTGGTCCCGCCCAGGTGTTCTTCTACGGCTAGTGTCCAGCCAGCTGCGGTATCATCAACTTTGACCCGCCATCGGAGGGCCTCCTCCCCGGGTCCAGCTTCCGGTGCTTGGCGGTCGGTTCATCCAAACTACGGGTAATCCTGGAGCGGACATAAACAAAGAATGATATTTTACAGGACATGATGGATATGTGTTTTTTCCAGGCTTTTTGGAAATAAACCAAATGTGATTTTGCAGTGCATGATATAGCTCATTTTACCCATGTGATGTTGTGCAGTACATTACTGAGCTCATTTAACGATATTGGTCTACCAGGTGAAGTGGGATGCTGCCATTTCCCAACTGGTCTCCGGAGGAATATAAGGAGAGTTGACAGGGGACTCTGCCCAGTGCTCATGAACCAAATGAGGGGTGTGTTAGAGGGGAAAGGCTCTGGCTGTTTCTGCAGCCTCTGCATCTACCTTCTCTCCCCACCCCGATACCAGCGCGTGCCTGCTGTAAAAGGCAGGTGCACGGGCTCTCACTTCCACTAACTCTGAGCCTGGCTCCCGAGCAGCACGTTCTCCCCGGCAGTCCGCCAGCAGATGAAAAACACCCACCTCTCCGCCTCTTCCGAGGGACGAGGGAACCGCGCGGGGGGGTCTGCTGGAGGTTCCTGCCGGGTGCTCCGTACTGCGTTTCACCGGGACCTGGCTCGAAAAACTCGGAACTCTGACTCCAGTGCGGTGTGGCGGTCTCGCCCTGGCCGTCCACCGTGCGCCTCCGGGTACCTGACTCCCCTGCCTCCTCCGGGGGCAGGTGCGAGGGGTTCAATGCCTCCTCCCCCCGCTGCGGCGAAAGCCGGAGCGGGACGGAGCGCCCGGAGGTACTGTTACCCCCACGTTTTGTACCCAAAACTGTCTTGTGAGTTCGTGGCAGAACCATGAAACAAAAAACAATCAATGTATCGGACCCATCGCCAGTCGCGTTGGTGCGGAGGTGGGACCATTTTAACCAGGTGGTAACCCAAGTCCTCCCCTTGGTCCGTGTTCCCTGCATTGAAGCATCGGACCCATGGTTGCAATCAGCAGTTGGCTAACGCATATAAACGGAGAAACAGAAAACCATTTAAATAGAATTCATTGTGTGTGTTTTTGGAAGGATGTTGACCGAATGCCCGGTGTGCAGCCTCCGCTATCTGGCTTTGAATAAGCACCTTAAGCACAAACATGCAGTGCGGAACCTGGATGAAAGAGGCATCATTCTTAAAATGGCCAGTGGTAGAATAAATGTTCGGACCAAACCCTGTCCCATCACAGGGTGTTCGTATGCTGGGAGGAAACTACACCGTCATGTAACTCGTGACCACCCTGAGTTCTCCCGAGATGAGGCACATCAGGTCATGGCAAGGCTGAAGCATAGTGTGGCCCTGCAGTTGCTCCATGACCTCCGAGAGACTAATCCCATCATTGGAATGGCTACATCATTGGATATAGACAATGAGGAGGAATACCCGGTGCACCCTCCACCCTTCTCCCCACATACCGAGTGTGACGAAGAGGACTGCATGCAGGTGAGGCTGGACAATGTGGCATTGAGGGCTCAGAAGGATGCCCTCATTGATGAGGTGAAGACCCTGCGCTCCAGGCTAAAACAGGGTCTAAAACCCAGGAAGCAGAATGCCACTGCTGCTCTGCTTGAGGAAGACGAAGAATGTATACGATTTAAGGGCGTAGCAATCCCAAGTACCCCCGACATGAACTCAGTAGCCTCCGGCAGCAATACCCCTCTCAAGACCCCGGTGAAGACTGTCATGCGGTCCATAGAAGCCTCTGCGAGTGAGACCCCCCTCAAGTCTGTGATGCGGTCCCCAGAAGCCTCCGGAAGCAAGACCCCGGTGAAGACTGTCATGCGGTCCGACAAAGCCTCCGGTAGTGAGACCCCGGTGAACACTGTCATGCGGTCCCCAGAAGCCTCCGGAAGCAAGACCCCGGTGAAGACTGTCATGCGGTCCAACAAAGCCTCCGGTAGAGAGACCCCTCTCAAGTCTGTGATGCGGTCCCCAGAGGCCTCCGGAAGCAAGACCCCAGTGAAGACTGTCATGTGGTCCCCAGAAGCCTCCGGTAGTGAGACCCCAGTGAAGACTGTCATGCGGTCCATAGAAGCCTCTGCGAGTGAGATCCCTCTCAAGTCTGTGATGCGGTCCCCAGAAGCCTCCGGAAGCAAGACCCCGATGCAGACTGTCATGCGGTCCGTAGAAGCCTCCTGTAGTGAGACCCCTGTATGCCAGAAGACCCGTGCGTCTGTCTCCAATAAGCTGAAAGCTAATCTGGCTAAGGACTGGCCCTCTTCCCAAAATCAATGGTGCACTGGGAAGGGACTGCGGAATACCATGCGTGAAATCACGTTGCCTAAAAGCATGGAGACGTACATTCAGACATACAGAGGTCATTGTGAGGGTCTTGCACCGACAGTAAAACGGAAAGAGAATTGTATGTCCAATGTCAGCCGGATAAAGAACTTCATAGTATTCATGGCCCATGGTTTTGACCGGCTGTCAGACTGGCTGTTTCTAAAAGACACAAAGAGGGTCCGTGGCTGGAGCAAGTATATTTCAGAGTCGGGCCGGACAGTCACAACATCGCTGTTGTTCCTGAAGACTGTGAACCATTTCCTGAGGTACTTGTCTGCATCAAAGCTCCGGGGGTGCAGGCTCACCCAGTCTGATATGACCAACATCATCAGAGAGGTGAAAGCCAACATTAACGATTTGAAAAAGTCTGTCACTCTCCACCAGTTTAAGGTGAAGAGGGACAAGCTGGATCGTCTGCCGAGCCAGGCGGAGCTTCTCGCCGCCATGGCGGCCGCTGAGAAGCGCATCCCTGATCTCCTTGACCTGATGGCTAGCAATCCGACCACAATCACCCAGTACCTGCTATATGGCTATCTAACCCTCCATTGGAGCCTCCTGTATGGCCACCGTCCGGGTGTGTATGCAAACATGACCAACACGGAGGTCTTTGAGGCGGACAGAAGGGGCACTGCTGAGGGCTACATCATCCACGTGCAGGATCACAAGACTGCCAAGACATTTGGTGAAGCACAGCTGGTGCTTACAATAAAGGAGTTTAGCTGGGTCATGCGGTGGATGGGGATAAAAGAGGGCTTGTCGGGTCCTCAGAATGAATTCTTCCTTTTCACATCGGGGAAGCAGGCTTCCAAGAACCTGAACGCTCACTTGAAGAGGGCTTGGGCTGATGCTGGGCTAGAAACAGCCGTCACCTTCACCATCTTGCGCACTGCCCTGGCTGACAATATCAAGCATCACCAAGATCCAGAAAGCAGGTCGATTCTGGCTAGGTTTATGTGCCACGACGTAAGCACTGCAGACCGGTTCTACGCGAATACGCCTGGAATAAAGGAGGCATTGAAGATCCGCTCCATGTTCAGGGCGGCGGCAGCAGCTGCAGCAGCATCATCATCAGAAGGAGGTCTACCACCGTCAGCTACCTCCGAAGAGGATTCAGGGGCGGAGAGCAGCGATACCTCTTCTTCAGGACCGATTGGTACTCCTGATGAGGGGAAAGGGGCCGTGGACTCAACCTTTTTTCCCCGGTGCACTGTACAAGTTAGACGGCTAATATGGCCCCCAGGCCCCTGTTAATCATGTTGTTATTATGTTTATTTTGTATACTGTTTTTGTAAAAGTGGTGTGATAATTAAATAAAAAATAAAAAAAAAACATTAGTATAACCTTGAAGGTTCCCAGGGGCAAATACAGTGCCTGTCATTTTGCAGGATATAATTTAACATGTAACCTCTCCTGGAAATGGACATACTCTGTGCATTTCCAGGAGAGGTTCCATGTTAAATTATATCCTGCAATATCCTCCAAAGAAGGGGTGGTAGTGTCATGAATAAGGCCGAATATGTATGCCGATGTGCGGACGGTAAAGCACCGCAAAATCCACCCCTTTAGGGTAACCAGGGGCATGAAGTTCTGTAGGGTGTGAACATCTGGGTTTAGTCCGAGTGAGGAGTGCTCGAGCGTGGGAGGATGTGTAAGGCAGAGGAGGGTAACAAAAGGTGTGTGCAGGAGCAGGGAGAAAAGAGAAAATAAAAAGACTCAAAGTGTTCCACCTTCCAGCAGCAGCAGCAGCGGGCCCGCTCTGTCCGTGGTGCTGAACACCTGCCTGTCTATGTGGAGTACAAAAACAAACAAAGACAAACACCTTTAAGGTCACCAGGGGCGTGAGGTTCTGGTTCTGGCGGTGTGCATGGAGGGGTTTAGTCCGAGTGAGGAGTGCTCGAGCGTGGGAGGATGTGTAAGGCAGAGGAGGGGAACAAAAAAAAACGAATACAAATAAGTTAAAGTGTGAACCTCCAGCAGGGCAGGTGCTGCTGCTGCTGCTGCTGCTGCTGCTGCTGCTGCTGCTGTGAAGGAGGACGAATATTGATGCTTGTGTTCGGACGGTAAAGCACCGCAAAATCCACCCCCCCTTAAAGGTGACCAGGGGCATGAGATTCTGCAGGGTGTGAACATCTGGGTTTAGTCCGTGGGGGAGTGCTTAAGTCCGGGGGCCCGGGGTCTCACGGTGCACGAGGTTATGGAAGTGCAGCAGGGCAGGTGCTGCTGCTGCTGCTGCTGCTGCTGCTGCTGCTGCTGCTGCTGCTGCTGCTGCTGCTGCTGCTGTGAAGGAGGACGAATATTGATGCTTGTGTTCGGACGGTAAAGCACCGCAAAATCCACCCCCCCTTAAAGGTGACCAGGGGCATGAGATTCTGCAGGGTGTGAACATCTGGGTTTAGTCCGTGGGGGAGTGCTTAAGTCCGGGGGCCCGGGGTCTCACGGTGCACGAGGTTATGGAAGTGCCACTGTTGCCGGAGGTCCTTAGTCCGTCCTTTGGGGCTCTGTCAGGGGCTACAGAGAGGTGGTTTTCCCGGTCCCTCTCCTGGAGGTATGAAATAACCTGAGCTCCATGTGAGGGAGCCGTGCTGGAGCTGCTTAGTCCGTCCTTTGGTGGTCTTTGAGGGGCTAATGAGAGGTGTTTTCCCCGGTCTATTTGATGGAAGTCTGACACGAGCAGAGTGTGCATGCTTTGAAACTAATCCACCCACACTTAGCATGCTATTTTAGGGTATAAATCGTACCTTGTCACCATGCACTGTGCTCCCTGGGACGACGCGCCCTCCTGTGGGGACACATGAGAACTGCACTCAAATCACTTTGTGCTTTTTAAACAGTTTAACATATTTTTTTCCACATTTAAAAAACGCTTTCTGCCCTGGAAATCATTTCTAATCATTATTACCGTTATGGAGGGGCTGCAGGAACACTTTCCCCGCCTTGCAAACATTTATTCCTGGTTCAAATAATCAATTTGTTCCGCCTGCTTTGCGTCAGCACCTCTGCGGCTGTCGGATTAACACAGATGAATGCACTTTTAACACTCACGCAGCCAGAATTCCTGCTCTTTTCCTGGGTTACAAAGTGAGGTGACGCAGCCTGTCCTCTGAGTCTCCCCGCCTCTCATAGACTTATTTCTGGGTAAAAAAAGCCATGTGCTCCGCCCCCTGGATCTCTGCATGTGTGTGTGTGCCTGTGAGTCTGTGGCTACTGTCCACATGCCCGCATTAGGAGGCACTATTTTCGGATACATTTTCTCATTTTCACCACTTTTCATGTTTTTATTATGTATATTGTTATATTATTATTATTATTATTATTGTATATATGTATACTGTGTATACTGTTTTTGTAAAAATCATGTGATTATTAAATAAATAATAAAACATGAATATAACCTTGAAGTTTCCCAGGGGCAAATACAGTGCCAGGTGTCAGACTATTTAAACAATGTTTACCCAGGATTCCGACACCTTCCCTGGCTTGTAAAATGCGGTGATGCGCCCTGGAGGTATCAGAGTATTTTAAACAACTTTTCCCCGCCTTTCAAACACTTTTTCCTGGCTTATAGCCTGTCATTTTGCAGGATATAATTTAACATGGAACCTCTCCCAGGGGCAAATACAGTGCCAGGTGTCAGACTATTTAAACAATGTTTACCCAGGATTCCGACACCTTCCCTGGCTTGTAAAATGCGGTGATGCGCCCTGGAGGTATCAGAGTATTTTAAACAACTTTTCCCCGCCTTTCAAACACTTTTTCCTGGCTTATAGCCTGTCATTTTGCAGGATATAATTTAACATGGAACCTCTCCCAGGGGCAAATACAGTGCCAGGTGTCAGACTATTTAAACAATGTTTACCCTGGATTCCGACACCTTCCCTGGCTTGTAAAATGCGGTGATGCGCCCTGGAGGTATCAGAGTATTTTAAACAACTTTTCTCCGCCTTTCAAACACTTTTTCCTGGCTTATAGCCTGTCATTTTGCAGGATATAATTTAACATGGAACCTCTCCCAGGGGCAAATACAGTGCCAGGTGTCAGACTATTTAAACAATGTTTACCCAGGATTCCGACACCTTCCCTGGCTTGTAAAATGCGGTGATGCGCCCTGGAGGTATCAGAGTATTTTAAACAACTTTTCCCCGCCTTTCAAACACTTTTTCCTGGCTTATAGCCTGTCATTTTGCAGGATATAATTTAACATGGAACCTCTCCCAGGGGCAAATACAGTGCCAGGTGTCAGACTATTTAAACAATGTTTACCCAGGATTCCGACACCTTCCCTGGCTTGTAAAATGCGGTGATGCGCCCTGGAGGTATCAGAGTATTTTAAACAACTTTTCCCCGCCTTTCAAACACTTTTTCCTGGCTTATAGCCTGTCATTTTGCAGGATATAATTTAACATGGAACCTCTCCTGGAAATGGACATACTCTGCGCATTTCCAGGAGAGGTTCCATGTTAAATTATATCCTGCAAAATGACAGGCAACAACTCTCTTCCAGACGTTTAAAAACACTTTTCCGACTATTTTAAACAACTTTTCCCCGCCTTTCAAACACTTTTTCCTGGCTTATAGCCTGTCATTTTGCAGGATATAATTTAACATGGAACCTCTCCTGGAAATGGACATACTCTGCGCATTTCCAGGAGAGGTTCCATGTTAAATTATATCCTGCAAAATGACAGGCAACAACTCTCTTCCAGACGTTTAAAAACACTTTTCCGACTATTTTAAACAACTTTTCCCCGCCTTTCAAACACTTTTTCCTGGCTTATAGCCTGTCATTTTGCAGGATATAATTTAACATGGAACCTCTCCTGGAAATGGACATACTCTGCGCATTTCCAGGAGAGGTTCCATGTTAAATTATATCCTGCAAAATGACAGGCAACAACTCTCTTCCAGACGTTTAAAAACACTTTTCCGACTATTTTAAACAACATTTCCCCGCCTTTCAAACACTTTTTCCTGGCTTATAGCCTGTCATTTTGCAGGATATAATTTAACATGGAACCTCTCCTGGAAATGGACATACTCTGCGCATTTCCAGGAGAGGTTCCATGTTAAATTATATCCTGCAAAATGACAGGCAACAACTCTCTTCCAGACGTTTAAAAACACTTTTCCGACTATTTTAAACAACTTTTCCCCGCCTTTCAAACACTTTTTCCTGGCTTATAGCCTGTCATTTTGCAGGATATAATTTAACATGGAACCTCTCCTGGAAATGGACATATTCTGTGCATTTCCAGGAGAGGTTACATGTTAAATGATATCCTGCAAAATGACAGGCTACAACTCTCTTCCAGACGTTTAAAAACACTTTCCCCGACCATTTAAACATTATTTATGGCTTGTAAAGTGCGGTGATGAGCCCTGACAGTATCAGACTATTTAAAGGGTTACCAGGAGCATGAGAATATCCTCCACAGAAGGGGTGGTGGTGCCGTGAATAAGGCCGAATATGGATACCGATGTGCCGACGGTAAAGCACCGCAAAATCCACCCCCTTTAGGTTAACCAGGGGCATGGAGTTCTGTAGGGTGTGAACATCTGGGTTTAGTCCGTGGGGGAGTGCTTAAGTCCGGGAGTCCGGGGACTCACGGTGTGCAAGGTTATGGAGGTGCCCATGTCAGGGACACATGCTGGAGGTCTGTGGTCCGTCCTTTGGGGGTCTTGGAGGGGCCACATAGAGGAGATTTCCCCGGTCTCTGTCCTGGATGAGTGAAATAAACAGAGTCTCCATGTCAGGGACACATGCTGGAGGTCTCTCTCCCGAGAATGGACGTCCATTGCCTGTAAATTGGTCTAACATTAGGTCTGTCACTTTGGCTAACCGCACCACTGTCTGTCGTCTCCCGCAAGTGGACATCCATTGTCACTTTGGCTAACCGCACCACTGTCTGTCGTCTCCCGCAAGTGGACATCCATTGCCCCTAAATAGGGTTAGGGAATGTTCCGGTATTTGGACAAAATTAACATGGGATCACTCCGGTCAATGTACGTACTTCGTCTCACTGGAATATTAATGGCCAGATTGAATACAACATCGACCCAAATTCTCCGGTCAATGACCGGAGAGTTTTGAAAGTGACAAAACACTGTTCCACACATTTAAAAACACTTAATCAATGTTTACCCAGGATCCATGCACCTTTCCTGGCTTGTAAAATGTGGTGATGCGCCCTGGAGGTAGCGGGCAGGCTCTGTGCGTGGTGCTGAACCCCAGCCTGTCTATGTGGAATACAAAAACAAACAAAGACAAACACCTTTAAGGTAACCAGGGTCGTGAGGTTCTGGTTCTGGCGGTGTGCATGGAGGGGTTTGACCTGGCTCCCCGACACAATGCACATAGTCTGGAGCAGCGGAGCAGCGGCTGGGCAGTGTTCCCCCTTCTGTCCATTTGCCTATCAGTTTGTTAACGAAGTGGACAGAGGCTGTTTTTCGCCCCTAAAAGTGACTTTCAATGGTGTTTTTTGTATTTAAATGATGGGTCTTATCATTGCGGAGGGTCCCCGACACAATGCAACTAGTCTGGAGCTCGCTGGGGTCCCGCAAATGCTTTAATCACACTTTTGTCCATTTGCCTATCAGTTTGTTAACGAAGTGGACAGAGGCTGTTTTTTGCCCTTAAAAGTGACTTTGAATGGTGTTTTTGGCATTTAAATGATGGGTCTTATCGTTCTCCAGGGTCCCCGACACAATGCAACTAGTCTGGAGCTCGCTGGGGTCCCGCAAATGCTTTAATCACACTTTTGTCCATTTGCCTATCAGTTTGTTAACGAAGTGGACAGAGGCTGTTTTTCGCCCCTAAAAGTGACTTTTAATGGTGGGTTTTGCATTTAAATGATGGGTCTTATCATTGTGGAGGGTCCCCGACACAATGCACATAGTCTGGAGCAGCGGAGCAGCGGCTGGGCCGTGTTCCCCCTTCTGTCCATTTGCCTATCAGTTTGTTAACGAAGTGGACAGAGGCTGTTTTTTGCCCTTAAAAGTGACTTTGAATGGTGTTTTTGGCATTTAAATGATGGGTCTTATCGTTCTCCAGGGTCCCCGACACAATGCAACTAGTGTGGAGCACGCTGGGGTCCCGCAAATGCTTTAATCACACTTTTGTCCATTTGCCTATCAGTTTGTTAACGAAGTGGACAGAGGCTGTTTTTCGCCCCTAAAAGTGACTTTTAATGGTGGGTTTTGCATTTAAATGATGGGTCTTATCATTCTCCAGGGTCCCCGACACAATGCAACTAGTCTGGAGCTCGCTGGGGTCCTGCAAATGCTTTAATCACACTTTTGTCCATTTGCCTATCAGTTTGTTAACGAAGTGGACAGAGGCTGTTTTTCGCCCCTAAAAGTGACTTTTAATGGTGGGTTTTGCATTTAAATGATGGGTCTTATCATTGTGGAGGGTCCCCGACACAATGCACATAGTCTGGAGCAGCGGAGCAGCGGCTGGGCCGTGTTCCCCCTTCTGTCCATTTGCCTATCAGTTTGTTAACGAAGTGGACAGAGGCTGTTTTTCGCCCCTAAAAGTGACTTTTAATGGTGGGTTTTGTATTTAAATGATGGGTCTTATCATTGCGGAGGGTCCCCGACACAATGCAACTAGTCTGGAGCTCGCGGGGGTCCCGCAAATGCTTTAATCACACTTTTGTCCATTTGCCTATCAGTTTGTTAACGAAGTGGACAGAGGCTGTTTTTTGCCCTTAAAAGTGACTTTTAATGGTGTTTTTTGTATTTAAATGATGGGTCTTATCGTTCTCCAGGGTCCCCGACACAATGCAACTAGTCTGGAGCTCGCTGGGGTCCCGCAAATGCTTTAATCACACTTGTGTCCATTTGCCTATCAGTTTGTTAACAAAGTGGACAGAGGCTGTTTTTCGCCCCTAAAAGTGACTTTTAATGGTGTTTTTGGCATTTAAATGATGGGTCTTATCATTGTGGAGGGTCCCCGACACAATGCAACTAGTCTGGAGCTCGCTGGGGTCCCGCAAAATGCTTTAATCACACTTTTGTCCATTTGCCTATCAGTTTGTTAACGAAGTGGACAGAGGCTGTTTTTCGCCCCTAAAAGTGACTTTTAATGGTGTTTTTTGTATTTAAATGATGGGTCTTATCGTTCTCCAGGGTCCCCGACACAATGCAACTAGTCTGGAGCTCGCTGGGGTCCCGCAAATGCTTTAATCAAACTTTTGTCCATTTGCCTATCAGTTTGTTAACGAAGTGGACAGAGGCTGTTTTTCGCCCCTAAAAGTGACTTTTAATGGTGTTTTTGGCATTTAAATGATGGGTCTTATCATTCTCCAGGGTCCCCGACACAATGCACATAGTCTGGAGCTCGCGGGGGTCCCGCAAATGCTTTAATCACACTTTTGTCCATTTGCCTATCAGTTTGTTAACGAAGTGGACAGAGGCAGTTTTTTGCCCCTAAAAGTGACTTTTAATGGTGGGTTTTCCATTTAAATGATGGGTCTTATCGTTCTCCAGGGTCCCCGACACAATGCAACTAGTCTGGAGCTCGCTGGGGTCCCGCAAATGCTTTAATCACACTTTTGTCCATTTGCCTATCAGTTTGTTAACGAAGTGGACAGAGGCTGTTTTTCGCCCCTAAAAGTGACTTTTAATGGTGGGTTTTGTATTTAAATGATGGGTCTTATCATTGCGGAGGGTCCCCGACACAATGCAACTAGTCTGGAGCTCGCGGGGGTCCCGCAAATGCTTTAATCACACTTTTGTCCATTTGCCTATCAGTTTGTTAACGAAGTGGACAGAGGCTGTTTTTTGCCCTTAAAAGTGACTTTTAATGGTGTTTTTTGTATTTAAATGATGGGTCTTATCGTTCTCCAGGGTCCCCGACACAATGCAACTAGTCTGGAGCTCGCTGGGGTCCCGCAAATGCTTTAATCACACTTTTGTCCATTTGCCTATCAGTTTGTTAACGAAGTGGACAGAGGCTGTTTTTCGCCCCTAAAAGTGACTTTTAATGGTGTTTTTGGCATTTAAATGATGGGTCTTATCATTGTGGAGGGTCCCCGACACAATGCAACTAGTCTGGAGCACGCGGGGGTCCCGCATATGCTTTAATCCCACTTTTGTCCATTTGCCTATCAGTTTGTTAACGAAGTGGACAGAGGCTGTTTATCGCCCCTAAAAGTGACTTTTAATGGTGGTTTTTGCATTTAAATGATGGGTCTTATCATTCTCCAGGGTCCCCGACACAATGCACATAGTCTGGAGCTCACTGGGGTCCCGACAATTGCTTTAATCAGGCGTTTTAACACTTTTCCCCACGAAAATGATTTTTAATCATTTTTTGGGGGCTATATAAATCAAATTCTGGTTAATGCAGAGCACAATCATACCTTTTACTATTTTAATGTATTTGCATTATAAATCTTTGGGCTATAAAAGCGACATATTTGGATGACTTTGTCAGTTTATGGAGCTTATCCCACAAATCCCGGAGGATCCAGGACAAATTTGGGAGCTCATAGGCGGGCTGCCATTGGCCCCCACCCGTGGAAAGAAAAAAAAATGAAAGAAAACGGTCAATTATATGTTATATGAACTTTTAAAATTACAACAGAGAAGGGGCTCAGAGAAGGGGAGAAGGGGCTCAAGTGTTCGGGGCTTCGGGACGAAGCCCCGAACACTTTTCCCCTCCCCCGTTGCAAGGTACAACGGAGAGGGGAATCCAGACTTCCCCTCCTCCGTTGTAAAAAAACATTCATGTTTTCCAAGCTACCATCTGCACGAAATCGGAAACCCGGTTTTTGAGAGGACTCAGAAAAAATGCTGTGTAACTTCATGGAGGAATTCATCCGCTGTATGTGCACTCTGGCTCGGATACATTTTGTTGCCCGGAGACCCCCCAGCATGGTTCTTCCCAAACTTTAAGTTTTTGAACTGAGCTCCGGAGGAAGGCAAGGGGAGTTGACAGGGGACTCAATCCGCCTCATGAGGCACTATTCTCGGATACATTTCAACACTTTTAGCCCTTTTTGATGGTTCTCCAAAAAATAACTCTGACTGTTTCAGAGTGTGGAGGAATGCAAGGGGAGTTGACAGGGGACTTTACCCGCCTTATGGGGCACTATTCTCGGATACATTTCAACACTTTTAGCCCTTTTTGATGGTTCTCCAAAAAATAACTCTGACTTTTTCAGAGTGTGGAGGAATGCAAGGGGAGTTGACAGGGGACTCAATCCGCCTCATGAGGCACTATTCTCGGATACATTTCAACACCTTTAGCCATTTTTGATGGTTCTCCAAAAAATAACTCTGACTTTTTCAGAGTGTGGAGGAATGCGAGGGGAGTTGACAGGGGACTCAATCCGCCTTATGGGGCACTATTCTCGTATAAATTTTTTCATTTTTTCATTTTCTCCAAAAAGACAAGTTAGTGAGAAATCAGAAGAGGAAGGGAAAAAAAAGACTGATTGAATGGCAAACGCGACCCGCCATCGGAGGGCCTCCGCCGGCCCGGCCTCGTGCCGGTGCTCTGGCGGTCGGTTCCTCCGAACTGCGGGTTCGACTCTGATGGCCGGGAGGGACGAGGGAAACGTTGGGGGGGTCTGCTGGAGGCTCCTGCTGGAGTCTTGCGTTCACTGGGACCTGGCTCGAAAAACTTGAAACCCTGACTCCAGTGCGGTGTTGCGGCCATGCGCCTCCGGGTACCAGACTCCCCTGCCTCCTCCGTGTTGCGTGGGCTGCGTGGGGGTAACCATGCGTGTCCGTTACCCTGCGTGTCTCTTACCTCCCAGGCCGACCGATATGAAGCGTTTCCAAGACGAACCGTCTGACTCAGGGCTCCCACCACGGGTTCCGTAGCGGGGTGGAAGTTCCACCTCCCCACTTCGCCGCGGAATGCAAGACAAACACCTGTTTCTCTCATCCTCCACTGTGGCATAGCGGCCTTAGTCGGCTGCGGCATTCAGCAATTGGCCTTGCTCCGGGCACAGGACCCTACTTCATCAAACTACCTGTTTGATCCTGCGTAACAACCACATATATGCTTGTCTGCAAAGACATTGATCGAATGGCAAACGTGACCCGCCATCGGAAGGCCTCCGCCGGCCCGGCTTCGTGCCGGTGCTCTGGCGGTCGGTTCATCCAAACTGCGGGTTTGACTCTGCTCCTAGGAGCGCATATATGCTTGTCTGCAAAGAGGGACATGCCTGGTCCCGCCCAGGTGTTATTCTACGGCTAGTGTCCAGCCAGCTGCGGTATCATCAAATTTGACCCGCCATCGGAGGGCATCCTCCCCGGGTCCAGCTTCCGGTGCTTGGCGGTCGGTTCATCCAAACTACGGGTAATCCTGGAGCGGACAAAGATATGTGTATTTGCCTGAAGGATGGAAATAAACAAAGAATGATATTTTACAGGACATGATGGATATGTGTTTTTTCCAGGCTTTTTGGAAATAAACCAAATGTGATTTTGCAGTGCATTATATAGCTCATTTTACCCATGTGATGTTGTGCAGTACATTACTGAGCTCATTTAACGATATGGTCTACCAGGCGAAGTGGGATGCTGCCATGTCCCAACTGGTCTCCGGAGGAATATAAGGAGAGTTGACAGGGGACTCTGCCCAGTGCTCATGAACCAAATGAGGGGTGTGTTAGAGGGGAAAGGCTCTGGCTGCGCGCGCGGGGGGGTCTGCTGGAGGTTCCTGCCGGGTGCTCCGTACTGCGTTTCACCGGGACCTGGCTCGAAAAACTCGGAACTCTGACTCCAGTGCGGTGTGGCGGTCTCGCCCTGACCGTCCACCATGCGCCTCCGGGTACCTGACTCCTCCGGGGGCAGGTGCGAGGGGTTCAATGCACCAAATGAGGGGTGTGTTAGAGGGGAAGGCTCTGGCTGTTTCTGCAGCCCCTGCATCTACCTTCTCTCCCCACCCCGATACCAGCGCGTGCCTGCTGTAAAAGGCAGGTGCACGGGCTCTCACTGCCACTAACTCTGAGCCTGGTTCCCGAGCAGCACGTTCTCCCCGGCAGTCCGCCAGCAGATGAAAAACACCCACCTCTCCGCCTCTTCCGAGGGACGAGGGAACCGCGCGGGGGGGTCTGCTGGAGGTTCCTGCCGGGTGCTCCGTACTGCGTTTCACCGGGACCTGGCTCGAAAAACTCGGAACTCTGACTCCAGTGCGGTGTGGCGGTCTCGCCCTGGCCGTCCACCGTGCGCCTCCGGGTACCTGACTCCCCTGCCTCCTCCGGGGGCAGGTGCGAGGGGTTCAATGTCTCCTCCCCCCGCTGCGGAGTACAGTACTTCAAAAGTTACTAAGAAATGGTCGGATAAAGCAGGATTATGCGGTTCGACTAATAGTTGCTCAATTTCAATACCATAAGTCAGAACAAGGTCAAGAGTGTGATTATAGCAGTGGGTTGGTTTATTTACACTCTGAGAGAAACCAACATAATCTAATATAGAGTTAAATGCAACAGTAAGGCTATTTTTATCATCGTCAACATGAATATTAAAGTCACCTACGATAATTACTTTATCTGTTTTAAGTACCAAAGCTGATAAAAACTCAGAGAATTCTGATAAGAATTCTGAATAAGGACCTGGTGCACGGTACACTGTAACAAATAAGATTGGCTGCAAAGTTTTCCAGGTCGGATGCGTAAGACTGAAAATGAGGCTTTCAAAGGAGGTATAATTTAATTTTTGTTTAGTATTGATAAGTAAACTTGAGTCAAAGATTGCTGCAACTCCACCTCCTCGGCCCGTGCCTCGGGCAATATGAGTATTGATATGGCTGGGTGGAGTGGCCTCATTTATGCTGACATATTCTTCATGTCTCAACCAAGTTTCAGTGAGACAGCATATATCAATATTATAATCTGATATTAAATCATTTACCAGTATTGCTTTAGATGCTAGAGATCTTATGTTTAAGAGACCACATTTAATCTTCCTGTTTTGTTGCACTGTAGTAGTTGTTTACATTTACTTTTATTAGGTTATTATGTATGACACCTCTATTAGGTTTTACCTTAAATTGTCCTTGGGCAGACACACACACCGTTAATATTGGGTATTTTATTGGGTTCGGGATTCCTAACTCCCCTTGCATTCCTCCACACTCTGAAAAAGTCAGAGTTATTTTTTGGAGAACCATCAAAAATGGCTAAAAGTGTTGAAATGTATCCGAGAATAGTGCCTCATGAGGCGGATTGAGTCCCCTGTCAGCTCCCCCGCGAGCTCCAGACTATGTGCATTGTGTCGGGGACCCCGTGAATGATAAGACCCATCATTTAAATGCAAAAACCCCCATTAAAAGTCACTTTTAGGGCAAAAAAACAGCCTCTGTCCACTTCGTTAACAAACTGATAGGCAAATGGACAAAAGTGTGATTAAAGCATTTGCGGGACCCCCAGCGAGCTCCAGACCATGTGCATTGTGTCGGGGACCCTCCACAATGATAAGACCCATCATTTAAATGCAAAAACCACCGCTAAAAGTCACTTTTAGGGGCAAAAACAGCCTCTGTCCACTTCGTTAACAAACTGATAGGCAAATGGACAAAAGTGTGATTAAAGCATTTGCGGGACCCCAGCGAGCTCCAGACCATGTGCATTGTGTCGGGGACCCTCCAGAACGATAAGACCCATCATTTAAATGCTAACACCACCGTTAAAAGTCACTTTTAGGGGCGAAAAACAGCCTCGGTCCAGTTCGTTAACAAACTGATAGGCAAATGGACAAAAGTGTGATTAAAGCACATGCGGGAGCCCAGCGAGCTCCAGACTATCTGCATTGTGTCGGGGACCCCCGTGAATGATAAGACCCATCATTTAAATACAAAAACCCCCATTAAAAGTCACTTTTAGGGGGAAAAAACAGCCTCTGTCCACTTCGTTAACAAACTGATAGGCAAATGGACAAAAGTGTGATTAAAGCATATGCGGGACCCCCGCGAGCTCCAGACTATGTGCATTGTGTCGGGGACCTCCACAATGATAAGACCCATCATTTAAATGCAAAAACACCGTTAAAAGTCACTTTTTAGGGGCGAAAAACAGCCTCGGTCCACTTCGTTAACAAACTGATAGGCAAATGGACAAAAGTGTGATTAAAGCATATGCGGGACCACCGCGAGCTCCAGACTATGTGCATTGTGTCGGGGACCCTCCACAATGATAAGACCCATCATTTAAATGCAAAAACCACCGTTAAAAGTCACTTTTAGGGGCAAAAAACAGCATCTGTCCACTTCGTTAACAAACTGATAGGCAAATGGACAAAAGTGTGATTAAAGCATATGCGGGACCCCCGCGAGCTCCAGACTATGTGCATTGTGTCGGGGACCCCCGTGAATGATAAGACCCATCATTTAAATGCAAAAACCCCCATTAAAAGTCACTTTTAGGGGGAAAAAACAGCCTCTGTCCACTTCGTTAACAAACTGATAGGCAAATGGACAAAAGTGTGATTAAAGCATATGCGGGACCCCCGCGAGCTTCAGACTATGTGCATTGTGTCGGGGACCCTCCACAATGATAAGACCCATCATTTAAATGCAAAAACCACCGTTAAAAGTCACTTTTAGGGGCAAAAAACCGCCTCTGTCCACTTCGTTAACAAACTGATAGGCAAATGGACAAAAGTGTGATTAAAGCATTTGCGGGACCCCAGCGAGCTCCACACCATGTGCATTGCGTCGGGGACCCTCCACAATGATAAGACCCATCATTTAAATGCAAAACCACCGTTAAAAGTCACTTGTAGGGGCGAAAAACAGCCTCTGTCCACTTCGTTAACAAACTGATAGGCAAATGGACAAAAGTGTGATTAAAGCATATGCGGGAGCCCAGCGAGCTCCAGACTATGTGCATTGTGTCGGGGACCCCCGTGAATGATAAGACCCATCATTTAAATGCAAAAACCCCCATTAAAAGTCACTTTTAGGGGGAAAAAACAGCCTCTGTCCACTTCGTTAACAAACTGATAGGCAAATGGACAAAAGTGTGATTAAAGTATATGCGGGAGCCCAGTGAGCTCCAGACTATGTGCATTGTGTCGGGGACCCCCGTGAATGATAAGACCTATCATTTAAATGCAAAAAACACCGTTAAAAGTCACTTTTAGGGGCAAAAAACAGCCTCTGTCCACTTCGTTAACAAACTGATAGGCAAATGGACAAAAGTGTGATTAAAGCATTTGCGGGACCCCAGCGAGCTCCAGACCATGTGCATTGTGTCGGGGACCCTCCACAATGATAAGACCCATCATTTAAATGAAAAAAACACCGTTAAAAGTCACTTTTAGCGGCGAAAAACAGCCTCTGTCCACTTCGTTAACAAACTGATAGGCAAATGGACAAAAGTGTGATTAAAGCATATGCGGGAGCCCAGCGAGCTCCAGACTATGTGCATTGTTTTCGGGGACCCCCGTGAATGATAAGACCCATCATTTAAATGCAAAAACCCCCATTAAAAGTCACTTTTAGGGGGGAAAAACAGCCTCTGTCCACTTCGTTAACAAACTGATAGGCAAATGGACAAAAGTGTGATTAAAGCATATGCGGGACCCCCGCGAGCTCCAGACTATGTGCATTGTGTCGGGGACCCTCCACAATGATAAGACCCATCATTTAAATGCAAAAACCACCGTTAAAAGTCACTTTTAGGGGCAAAAAACAGCCTCTGTCCACTTCGTTAACAAACTGATAGGCAAATGGACAAAAGTGTGATTAAAGCATTTGCGGGACCCCAGCGAGCTCCAGACCATGTGCATTGTGTCGGGGACCCTCCACAATGATAAGACCCATCATTTAAATGCAAAAACCCCCATTAAAAGTCACTTTAGGGGGAAAAAACAGCCTCTGTCCACTTCGTTAACAAACTGATAGGCAAATGGACAAAAGTGTGATTAAAGCATATGCGGGAGCCCAGCGAGCTCCAGACTATCTGCATTGTGTCGGGGACCCCCGTGAATGATAAGACCCATCATTTAAATGCAAAAACCCCCATTAAAAGTCACTTTTAGGGGGGAAAAAACAGCCTCTGTCCACTTCGTTAACAAACTGATAGGCAAATGGACAAAAGTGTGATTAAAGCATATGCGGGACCCCCGCGAGCTCCAGACTATGTGCATTGTGTCGGGGACCCTCCACAATGATAAGACCCATCATTTAAATGCAAAAAACCACCGTTAAAAGTCACTTTTAGGGGAAAAAAACAGCATCTGTCCACTTCGTTAACAAACTGATAGGCAAATGGACAAAAGTGTGATTAAAGCATATGCGGGACCCCCGCGAGCTCCAGACTATGTGCATTGTGTCGGGGACCCCCGTGAATGATAAGACCCATCATTTAAATGCAAAAACCCCCATTAAAAGTCACTTTTAGGGGGAAAAAACAGCCTCTGTCCACTTCGTTAACAAACTGATAGGCAAATGGACAAAAGTGTGATTAAAGCATATGCGGGACCCCCGCGAGCTCCAGACTATGTGCATTGTGTCGGGGACCCCCGTGAATGATAGGACCCATCATTCAAATGCAAAAACCCCCATTAAAAGTCACTTTTAGGGGGAAAAACAGCCTCTGTCCACTTCGTTAACAAACCTATAGGCAAATGGACAAAAGTGTGATTAAAGCATATGCGGGACCCCCGCGAGCTCCAGACTATGTGCATTGTGTCGGGGACCCTCCACAATGATAAGACCCATCATTTAAATGCAAAAACCACCGTTAAAAGTCACTTTTAGGGGGGAAAAACAGCCTCTGTCCACTTCATTAACAAACTGATAGGCAAATGGACAAAAGTGTGATTAAAGCATATGCGGGACCCCCGCGAGCTCCAGACTATGTGCATTGTGTCAGGGACCCTCCACAATGATAAGACCCATCATTTAAATGCAAAAACCACCGTTAAAAGTCACTTTTAGGGGCAAAAAACCGCCTCTGTCCACTTCGTAAACAAACTGATAGGCAAATGGACAAAAGTGTGATTAAAGCATTTGCGGGACCCCAGCGAGCTCCAGACCATGTGCATTGCGTCGGGGAACCTCCACAATGATAAGACCCATCATTTAAATGCAAAAACCACCGTTAAAAGTCACTTTTAGGGGCGAAAAACAGCCTCTGTCCACTTCGTTAACAAACTGATAGGCAAATGGACAAAAGTGTGATTAAAGCATATGCGGGAGCCCAGCGAGCTCCAGACTATGTGCATTGTGTCGGGGACCCCCGTGAATGATAAGACCCATCATTTAAATGCAAAAACCCCCATTAAAAGTCACTTTTAGGGGGAAAAAACAGCCTCTGTCCACTTCGTTAACAAACTGATAGGCAAATGGACAAAAGTGTGATTAAAGCATATGCGGGACCCCCGCGAGCTTCAGACTATGTGCATTGTGTCGGGGACCCTCCACAATGATAAGACCCATCATTTAAATGCAAAAACCACCATTAAAAGTCACTTTTAGGGGCAAAAAACAGCCTCTGTCCACTTCGTTAACAAACTGATAGGCAAATGGACAAAAGTGTGATTAAAGCATATGCGGGACCCCCGCGAGCTCCAGACTATCTGCATTGTGTCGGGGACCCTCCACAATGATAAGACCCATCATTTAAATGCAAAAACCACCGTTAAAAGTCACTTTTAGGGGCGAAAAACAGCCTCTGTCCACTTCGTTAACAAACTGATAGGCAAATGGACAAAAGTGTGATTAAAGCAATTTTCGGGACCCCAGCGAGCTCCAGACTATGTGCATTGTGTCGGGGACCCTCCACAATGATAAGACCCATTATTTAAATGCAAAAACCACCATTAAAAGTCACTTTTAGGGGTGAAAAACAGCCTCTGTCCACTTCGTTAACAAACTGATAGGCAAATGGACAAAAGTGGGATTAAAGCATATGCGGGACCCCCGCGAGCTCCAGACTATGTGCATTGTGTCGGGGACCCTCCACAATGATAAGACCCATCATTTAAATGCAAAAAACACCGTTAAAAGTCACTTTTAGGGGCAAAAAACAGCCTCTGTCCACTTCGTTAACAAACTGATAGGCAAATGGACAAAAGTGTGATTAAAGCATATGCGGGACCCCCGCGAGCTCCAGACTATGTGCATTGTGTCGGGGACCCCGTGAATGATAAGACCCATCATTTAAATGCAAAAACCCCCATTAAAAGTCACTTTTAGGGGGAAAAACAGCCTCTGTCCACTTCGTTAACAAACCTATAGGCAAATGGACAAAAGTGTGATTAAAGCATATGCGGGACCCCCGCGAGCTCCAGACTATGTGCATTGTGTCGGGGACCCTCCACAATGATAAGACCCATCATTTAAATGCAAAAACCACCGTTAAAAGTCACTTTTAGGGGGAAAAAACAGCCTCTGTCCACTTCGTTAACAAACTGATAGGCAAATGGACAAAAGTGGGATTAAAGCATATGCGGGACCCCCGCAAGCTCCAGACTATGTGCATTGTGTCGGGGACCCTCCACAATGATAAGACCCATCATTTAAATGCAAAAACCACCGTTAAAAGTCACTTTTAGAGGCAAAAAACAGCCTCTGTCCACTTCGTTAACAAACTGATAGGCAAATGGACAAAAGTGTGATTAAAGCATTTGCGGGACCCCAGCGAGCTCCAGACCATGTGCATTGTGTCGGGGACCCTCCACAATGATAAGACCCATCATTTAAATGCAAAAACCACCGTTAAAAGTCACTTTTAGGGGCGAAAAACAGCCTCTGTCCACTTCGTTAACAAACTGATAGGCAAATGGACAAAAGTGTGATTAAAGCATATTCGGGAGCCCAGCGAGCTCCAGACTATGTGCATTGTGTCGGAGACCCCCGTGAATGATAAGACCCATCATTTAAATGCAAAAACCCCCATTAAAAGTCACTTTTAGGGGGAAAAAACAGCCTCTCTCCACTTCGTTAACAAACTGATAGGCAAATGGACAAAAGTGTGATTAAAGCATATGCGGGACCCCCGCGAGCTCCAGACTATGTGCATTGTGTCAGGGACCCTCCACAATGATAAGACCCATCATTTAAATGCAAAAACCACCGTTAAAAGTCACTTTTAGGGGCAAAAAACCGCCTCTGTCCACTTCGTTAACAAACTGATAGGCAAATGGACAAAAGTGTGATTAAAGCAATTATCGGGACCCCAGCGAGCTCCAGACTATGTGCATTGTGTCGGGGACCCTCCACAATGATAAGACCCATCATTTAAATGCAAAAACCACCGTTAAAAGTCACTTTTAGGGGCGAAAAACAGCCTCTGTCCACTTCGTTAACAAACTGATAGGCAAATGGACAAAAGTGTGATTAAAGCAATTATCGGGACCCCAGCGAGCTCCAAACTATGTGCATTGTGTCGGGGACCCTCCACAATGATAAGACCCATCATTTAAATGCAAAATCCACTGTTAAAAGTCACTTTTAGGGGCGAAAAACAGCCTCTGTCCACTTCGTTAACAAACTGATAGGCAAATGGACAAAAGTGGGATTAAAGCATATGCGGGACCCCCGCGAGCTCCAGACTATCTGCATTGTGTCGGGGACCCTCCACAATGATAAGACCCATCATTTAAATGCAAAAACCACCGTTAAAAGTCACTTTTAGGGGCGAAAAACAGCCTCTGTCCACTTCGTTAACAAACTGATAGGCAAATGGACAAAAGTGTGATTGAAGCAATTATCGGGACCCCAGCGAGCTCCAAACTATGTGCATTGTGTCGGGGACCCTCCACAATGATAAGACCCATCATTTAAATGCAAAATCCACTGTTAAAAGTCACTTTTAGGGGCGAAAAACAGCCTCTGTCCACTTCATTAACAAACTGATAGGCAAATGGACAAAAGTGTGATTAAAGCATATGCGGGAGCCCAGCGAGCTCCAGACTATGTGCATTGTGTCGGGGACCCCCGTGAATGATAAGACCCATCATTTAAATGCAAAAACCACCGTTAAAAGTCACTTTTAGGGGCAAAAAACAGCCTCTGTCCACTTCGTTAACAAACTGATAGGCAAATGGAGAAAAGTGTGATTAAAGCATATGCGGGACCCCCGCGAGCTCCAGACTATCTGCATTGTGTCGGGGACCCTCCACAATGATAAGACCCATCATTTAAATGCAAAAACCACCGTTAAAAGTCACTTTTAGGGGCGAAAAACAGCCTCTGTCCACTTCGTTAACAAACTGATAGGCAAATGGACAAAAGTGTGATTAAAGCAATTATCGGGACCCCAGCGAGCTCCAGACTATGTGCATTGTGTCGGGGACCCTCCACAATGATAAGACCCATTATTTAAATGAAAAAACCACCATTAAAAGTCACTTTTAGGGGCGAAAAACAGCCTCTGTCCACTTCGTTAACAAACTGATAGGCAAATGGACAAAAGTGGGATTAAAGCATATACGGGACCCCCGCGAGCTCCAGACTATGTGCATTGTGTCGGGGACCCTCCACAATGATAAGACCCATCATTTAAATGCAAAAACCACCGTTAAAAGTCACTTTTAGGGGCAAAAAACAGCCTCTGTCCACTTCGTTAACAAACTGATAGGCAAATGGACAAAAGTGTGATTAAAGCATATGCGGGACCCCCGCGAGCTCCAGACTATGTGCATTGTGTCGGGGACCCCGTGAATGATAAGACCCATCATTTAAATGCAAAAACCCCCATTAAAAGTCACTTTTATGGGAAAAAACAGCCTCTGTCCACTTCGTTAACAAACTGATAGGCAAATGGACAAAAGTGTGATTAAAGCATATGCGGGAGCCCAGCGAGCTCCAGACTATGTGCATTGTGTCGGGGACCCCCGTGAATGATAAGACCCATCATTTAAATGCAAAAACCCCCATTAAAAGTCACTTTTAGGGGGAAAAACAGCCTCTGTCCACTTCGTTGACAAACCTATAGGCAAATGGACAAAAGTGTGATTAAAGCATATGCGGGACCCCCGCGAGCTCCAGACTATGTGCATTGTGTCGGGGACCCTCCACAATGATAAGACCCATCATTTAAATGCAAAAACCACCGTTAAAAGTCACTTTTAGAGGCAAAAAACAGCCTCTGTCCATTTCGTTAACAAACTGATAGGCAAATGGACAAAGTGTGATTAAAGCATTTGCGGGACCCCAGCGAGCTCCAGACCATGTGCATTGTGTCGGGGACCCTCCACAATGATAAGACCCATCATTTAAATGCAAAAACCACCGTTAAAAGTCACTTTTAGGGGCGAAAAACAGCCTCTGTCCACTTCGTTAACAAACTGATAGGCAAATGGACAAAAGTGTGATTAAAGCATATGCGGGAGCCCAGCGAGCTCCAGACTATGTGCATTGTGTCGGGGACCCCCGTGAATGATAAGACCCATCATTTAAATGCAAAAACCCCCATTAAAAGTCACTTTTAGGGGGAAAAAACAGCCTCTGTCCACTTCGTTAACAAACTGATAGGCAAATGGACAAAAGTGTGATTAAAGCATATGCGGGACCCCCGCGAGCTCCAGACTATGTGCATTGTGTCAGGGACCCTCCACAATGATAAGACCCATCATTTAAATGCAAAAACCACCGTTAAAAGTCACTTTTAGGGGCAAAAAACCGCCTCTGTCCACTTCATTAACAAACTGATAGGCAAATGGACAAAAGTGTGATTAAAGCATTTGCGGGACCCCAGCGAGCTCCAGACCATGTGCATTGCGTCGGGGACCCTCCACAATGATATGTCAAGGGGAGAACACTGAGGCATGAACTCAATTGCACGACTCAAAACTCAGACTCAGATAGCGTTTCAAAATAAAGACTTTACTGGAATTTGCACAGTAATAAAACAAGGAAAACAAAACCACTCTTTCGAGGAAAACTATAATGCGATCTATAGCATAGGTCCGTGAAAGGTCCGTGAAAAGGTCCGTGAGGTAAGCCGATACGTGGTCTTCGAGAGACAACGAACTGACAATTAACAGGAGGGAGCTAACACAATATATACACAGGTAAAGGGGACACAGTTGGAAACAATCAGGGCGGGGAAAATAATCAAGGACGCAGGAGACAGAAAAGGGGCGGGGAGCGTGGAGGCCTGAAATGAGAGGAAGAAATAATTAAGGGTATAGACATAAAGCACAAGACAAAGGGACATGACAATTCTAACATAAAGAATAAACTTTCACAATAAGTTTCTTGGACATGACAGTACCCCCCCTTCTAGGGACGGCTCCTGACGGCCCAGGCTCCTCTGAGTTGAGGCGGTCAAAATCCTCAATGAGGCTTTTGTCCACGATGAAGCGGGAAGGAATCCATTGCCGCTCCTCAGGACCATAACCCTTCCAGTCAACCAGTAACTGTCGCCCTCTACCCCTTTTCCGACTAGCCAATAGTGACTTGACCGTGTAAACCGGACCTCCATCGATCATCCGGGGGGGCGGGGGGGGTTTGACGGTGGGAACCATAGCGCTCTCCTTCAATTGTTTTAATTTCCCTACATGGAAGGTGGGATGTACCTTCATGGCCCTGGGAAGCCGTAGTCTCACTGAGACTGGGTTTATGACCTTGGTGATGGGAAAAGGACCCACAAACCGGGGAGCCAGTTTTCGGGAGAGTACGTGGAGGGGAAGGTCTCGTGTAGAGAGCCAGACTTTTTGGCCTGGCTGGTATACAGGGGCTGGTCGGCGTTTTCGGTCTGCTGCTCTTTTAACCATTTGTGAATTCCTGCAGAGTATCTTCCTAGCCGCAGCCCACACGCGCCGACAACGCCTGACCAGAGCGTGGGCAGACGGGACCGTGACCTCCCTCTCCGTGGCTGGGAACAGTGGCGGCTGGTAGCCATAAACACAGTGAAACGGGGACAGGCCCGTGGCAGAAGTAGGGAGGATGTTGTGTGCATACTCAACCCAGGTGAGGTGCTTGCTCCAGGAGGATGGATTCTGGGACACCAGGCAGCGCAGGCAGGTCTCCAGTTCTTGATTTAGGCGCTCTGTCTGGCCGTTAGACTCCGGATGATATCCAGACGAGAGACTGACCGTGGCACCGATGAGGCTGCAGAACTCCTTCCAGAAGCGTGACACAAACTGGGGGCCCCGGTCGGAGACAATATCCTTAGGGAAACCATGAAGCCGAAACACATTCTGCATCATGACCTCCGCCGTTTCCTTAGCTGAGGGCATCTTTGGCAGAGCAATGAAATGTGTCATTTTGGAAAATCTGTCCACTACCGTGAGAACTGTGGTTTTACCTCTAGAGAGGGGCAGGCCAGTGACGAAGTCCATGGAGATCTCTGACCAGGGCCTGTTGGGAATAGGGAGTGGTTGTAATAACCCTATTCGCGACCTGGAAGAGGTCTTGTTTCGAGCGCAGATAGGGCACGCCTCCACATACTCCTTCACCTCCTTCTCCATGGATGTCCACCAGAAACGTTGTTTAACAATGAACATAGTTCTCTTGACTCCGGGGTGACAGGTGAGCAGCGAAGTGTGAGCCCAGTGGATCACCTGTGGTCGCTCGGCCTCCTGAACAAAAATCCGGTTAGGCGGGCAACCCCTTGGTGCAGGAGCTCCAGCATTGGCACGTATTACCTCCTTCTCTACTGGCCAAGTCAGCGCTCCTACCACCCGGTTCAATGGGATGATGGGTTCCGGCTCCTTGGCTGCAGGCACAGGGTCAAACAGACGGGACAGAGCGTCAGGCTTGACATTCTGAGACCCCGGCCTGTAGGAAAGAACAAAGTCAAAACGGTTGAAAAACAAGGTCCACCTAGCCTGGCGGGAGTTCAGTCTTTTGGCCTTTCTGATGTACTCCAGGTTCTTGTGATCGGTCCAGACCACAAAAGGATGCTCGGCTCCCTCCAACCAATGCCTCCACTCTTCCAACGCTAACTTCACGGCCAGCAACTCACGGTTTCCCACGTCATAATTTCTCTCTGCCGGGGAGAGCTTCCTGGACAGGAAGGCGCAGGGGTGAAGTTTGTTGTCCTTCTGTTGTTGCTGGGAGAGGACCGCTCCCACCCCCTCGTTGGAGGCATCCACTTCCACCACGAACTGGCGAGTGGGATCCGGCATGGTAAGTATGGGGGCAGTGGTGAACATCTTTTTCAGCCGAGAAAAAGCCTCCTCAGCCTGAGGAGACCACACAAAAGGCACCTGAGGGGACGTGAGGACATGAAGAGGGGCTGCAATAGCGCTGAAGCTCCGCACAAAACGTCTGTAAAAATTAGCAAAGCCTAAAGACTGCTGCACTTTTTTGCGAGAGTCAGGGGTAGGCCAACAGGCTACTGCGCTAACCTTCTCTGGGTCCATCATAACCTGACCTGGGGAAATGATGAAGCCCAAAAAAGTGACTGTTTCCACATGAAATTCACACTTTTCAGCTTTGACAAACAACTTATTTTGGAGCAGTTTCTGTAGAACCAGGCGGACATGTTGTTTGTGGGTGTGAAGGTCAGGGGAGTAGATCAGAATGTCGTCCAGATAAACAAAAACGAAACGGTTCAGAAACTCCCTCAACACGTCGTTGATCATAGCCTGGAAGACTGCAGGAGCGTTTGACAATCCAAACGGCATGACCAGGTATTCATAATGTCCTGAAGGGGTGTTAAAACCCGTCTTCCATTCATCGCCCTCCCTGATCCTGACCAAATGATAGGCGTTCCGCAGGTCTAATTTGGTGAAAACCTTGGCTTCCTGAAGCTGCTCGAAAGCGGACGAGATGAGAGGGAGGGGGTACCGGTTTTTAACCGTAATGTCATTGAGAGGTGAGTAGTCGATACAGGGCCTAAGAGACCCATCCTTTTTGCCCACGAAAAAAAAACCTGCCCCTGCTGGGGATGAGGAATGACGAATAAGCCCTGTCTTGAGGGAGGCATCAATATAGTCCTTCATGGCCTCTTTCTCAGGTCCTGAAATTGCATAAAGTCGACCCTTAGGAATGGGAGACCCGGCAATTAAGTCAATAGCACAGTCATAGGAGCGGTGAGGAGGAAGAGCCAGAGCTTTGGACTTACTAAAAACTTCACTAAGGTCGTGGTAGCAGGAAGGAACTGAAAGTACATCCGGAAGATATATTTTTGGGACTGTATCCTGCCTAACACTCCCAGTGTTACATCCCCTGTCAATCTCTGCTACCTGCTTAAAACAGAGATCAATGCAATTCTTTCCCCACCCCTCCACCCTCCCAGATTGCCAATCTATGTGAGGGTTATGAAGTTTCAACCAGGGAAACCCCAAAATGAGTGGATGTTGGGCTGAGTTAAATAAGTGAAAAGACATTGTCTCATGGTGGTTATCATTACATCTTACTTCTAAAGGCTCCGTTTGGTGAGTCACTTTAAACAACAGCCGCCCATCGAGAGCACTCGCTTCAAGAGGCTGGGGTAGAGGTTTAGTTTTTATGTCCCATTTTTTAACTAAACCCCAATCCATAAGACTTTCGTCCGCCCCTGAGTCAATGAGAACACCATGAGTAACTACATTGTCTCTGATTTTTACCTGGATCCGGGTCAGGGTGCGAGGAGGAAAGTCAGAGGAAGAGATCCGGCTCACCAACGTACTCCTCTTCATTGGTGAGCCTCCTCTTTTACCGGACAAGCCGCTTGTGGGTGTCCGCGCTGCCCGCAGTAGAAACACAGACCTTCCTTGAATCGACGCTGACGTTCTGCCAGCGACAGCTTGGCGCGGCCCAACTGCATTGGCTCCTCCACGGAGCCAGGGGGCGCTGTTGTCCGGAACGCAGGTGGTGAGGGGTGACGGGGCCTCCAAGAAGAAGTAATATCCAGCGGCGAGCGTCTCCTCTGGAGAGGTGGATCAACCGCATCCTTGGATTTATTCCTTCTCCTCTCCGTCAAACGATTGTCTATACGTAAAGCCATGGATATGACAGAGTCCAAATCAGCGGGCAGATCGAGAGGCGCCAGCTGGTCTTGTAAAGAATCCGAGAGACCGCTGACGAAAGCGTCAAACAATGCAGCGGAGTTCCAGCCGCTGTCGGCTGCCTTAGTCCGGAACTCGATGGCGTAGTCAGCCACACTCCGCTGATGTTGTCGCAGCTTGATCAGAGCCCGAGCTGCTTCCCTGCCCGGCGTGGTTTGATCGAAGGTCTTCCTCATAGTGTCTATGAAGTCTTCCAGAGACCCGCAGATAGGCGAGCCTCGGGACCATTCTGCCGTGGCCCACGCTGCTGCTCGGCCGGAGAGATGAGAGATCATAAAAGCCACTTTGGAAATGTCCGTGGGAAAAGCAGCCGGTTGGTGGTGATAGTGTAACTCACACTGCACGATGAACGGCCGGCAGCCTTCTGAGTCCCCGGAGTACCTTTCGGGTGGAGCCAGACGCATGGAAGCACTGTGCGGCTCAGTAACCCGGTTGGGATCGAATCCGGTCACCGCTGGAACCGGAGGAGTCGTAGGAGGAGAAACAGCCTGCAGGTGAGTGAGCACACGCTGAACCTCTGCTGCCAGTAGATTAACTTGGGTCGTCAACAATGTTTGTAGTTCCCCCTGGCTGCTGGTTAGATCCTGCACTCCCTGCTGCATGGTGGCCATACGCTCCTCTTGTTGCCCAAGACGTTGGCCCTGAGAACGGATAGCGTTCTTAATCTGATCTGAGTCGGCTGAGTTCATTTTGATGGTCAGTTCGTACTGTCAAGGGGAGAACACTGAGGCATGAACTCAATTGCACGACTCAAAACTCAGACTCAGATAGCGTTTCAAAATAAAGACTTTACTGGAATTTGCACAGTAATAAAACAAGGAAAACAAAACCACTCTTTCGAGGAAAACTATAATGCGATCTATAGCATAGGTCCGTGAAAGGTCCGTGAAAAGGTCCGTGAGGTAAGCCGATACGTGGTCTTCGAGAGACAACGAACTGACAATTAACAGGAGGGAGCTAACACAATATATACACAGGTAAAGGGGACACAGTTGGAAACAATCAGGGCGGGGAAAATAATCAAGGACGCAGGAGACAGAAAAGGGGCGGGGAGCGTGGAGGCCTGAAATGAGAGGAAGAAATAATTAAGGGTATAGACATAAAGCACAAGACAAAGGGACATGACAATTCTAACATAAAGAATAAACTTTCACAATAAGTTTCTTGGACATGACATGATAAGACCCATCATTTAAATGCAAAAACCACCGTTAAAAGTCACTTTTAGGGGGAAAAAACAGCCTCTGTCCACTTCGTTAACAAACTGATAGGCAAATGGACAAAAGTGTGATTAAAGCATATGCGGGACCCCCGCGAGCTTCAGACTATGTGCATTGTGTCGGGGACCCTCCACAATGATAAGACCCATCATTTAAATGCAAAAACCACCGTTAAAAGTCACTTTTAGGGGCAAAAAACAGCCTCTGTCCACTTCGTAAACAAACTGATAGGCAAATGGACAAAAGTGTGATTAAAGCATATGCGGGACCCCCGCGAGCTCCAGACTATCTGCATTGTGTCGGGGACCCTCCACAATGATAAGACCCATCATTTAAATGCAAAAACCACCGTTAAAAGTCACTTTTAGGGGCGAAAAACAGCCTCTGTCCACTTCGTTAACAAACTGATAGGCAAATGGACAAAAGTGTGATTAAAGCAATTTTCGGGACCCCAGCGAGCTCCAGACTATGTGCATTGTGTCGGGGACCCTCCACAATGATAACACCCATTATTTAAATGCAAAAACCACCATTAAAAGTCACTTTTAGGGGCGAAAAACAGCCTCTGTCCACTTCGTTAACAAACTGATAGGCAAATGGACAAAAGTGGGATTAAAGCATATGCGGGACCCCCGCGAGCTCCAGACTATGTTCATTGTGTCGGGGACCCTCCACAATGATAAGACCCATCATTTAAATTTAAAAGTCACTTTTAGGGGGAAAAATAGCCTCTGTCCACTTCGTTAACAAACTGATAGGCAAATGGACAAAAGTGGGATTAAAGCATATGCGGGACCCCCGCGAGCTCCAGACTATGTGCATTGTGTCGGGGACCCTCCACAATGATAAGACCCATCATTTAAATGCAAAAACCCCCATTAAAAGTCACTTTTAGGGGCGAAAAACAGCCTCTGTCCACTTCGTTAACAAACTGATAGGCAAATGGACAAAAGTGTGATTAAAGCATATGCGGGAGCCCAGCGAGCTCCAGACTATGTGCATTTTGTCGGGGACCCCCGTGAATGATAAGACCCATCATTTAAATGCAAAAACCCACATTAAAAGTCACTTTTAGGGGGAAAAAACAGCCTCTGTCCACTTCGTTAACAAACTGATAGGCAAATGGACAAAAGTGTGATTAAAGCAATTTTCGGGACCCCAGCGAGCTCCAGACTATGTGCATTGTGTCGGGGACCCTCCACAATGATAAGACCCATTATTTAAATGCAAAAACCACCATTAAAAGTCACTTTTAGGGGTGAAAAACAGCCTCTGTCCACTTCGTTAACAAACTGATAGGCAAATGGACAAAAGTGGGATTAAAGCATATGCGGGACCCCCGCGAGCTCCAGACTATGTGCATTGTGTCGGGGACCCTCCACAATGATAAGACCCATCATTTAAATGCAAAAACCACCATTAAAAGTCACTTTTAGGGGCAAAAAACAGCCTCTGTCCACTTCGTTAACAAACTGATAGGCAAATGGACAAAAGTGTGATTAAAGCATATGCGGGACCCCCGCGAGCTCCAGACTATGTGCATTGTGTCGGGGACCCCGTGAATGATAAGACCCATCATTTAAATGCAAAAACCCCCATTAAAAGTCACTTTTATGGGGAAAAAACAGCCTCTGTCCACTTCGTTAACAAACTGATAGGCAAATGGACAAAAGTGTGATTAAAGCATATGCGGGAGCCCAGCGAGCTCCAGACTATGTGCATTGTGTCGGGGACCCCCGTGAATGATAAGACCCATCATTTAAATGCAAAAACCCCCATTAAAAGTCACTTTTAGGGG